>NC_031769.1:112624910-112678888 GCF_001522545.3 Parus major
GAGAAGAGAAGAGAAGAGAAGAGAAGAGAAGAGAAGAGAAGAGAAAAAAGAAAGTCATTGTAAACCACTGGTTTAAGCCACTGGTTGGGAATCTCAGTTCTTCCTCATAGGACAGGTATAGGCTTCTACTTGGCCACCTCAAAACCATATAAGGCTGCAGGAAGGAAACCAAAAGGAGACAGTCACAGAGCAGACAGTGAATCATGATGTTAACTGATCTTTTTAGAGTGCCCTGGAACTTACTATCAGAGCCATCCTAAGAGCTTCAGTGGAGTATTGCTTCAGGAAGCCCATAAGGACCCTTTCAACAAAGCAGGAAAGCCCTCAGTTTCTACAGAGGACATGGAGCTGGGCAGCTATCTAATCTCTTGGCAAGCTGCTTGCCCTCAGGGGTCTGATCTCACATGGGCATCGCTTCCAGGGCTGCAGCCTTGACAATATATAAGAAACTCCAGTTTCCCACAAGTAGAAACCAAGGGAACCTCTAAGAACCTCTGAGGCCAGAAGTGTTTTTATCAGCTTTTGATGAAGCAGTGCCTGTAGTTAAAGAGCACGCAGGTGTGCAATGCCATACAGAAAATCACAGTGCAGTAAAACTTCTTAGTTGTGCTGCTGAACATTTCTAAATGGCCTTGTCCCATGATTGAAACAGGAAAGGCAGCTGTTATTCAGCACCAGTGGCAATGCCTGGTGAAGAACCTGTGAAAAACAAAGCTATACATACACATCTGCATCGTACTGTGAATTTTTTATTATTTCACTTCTGTGTTCTCCTTTTCAATTCTAGCCTATAGCTGATAGTGCAAAAAAAATGCACTGATGTTTACTCCTGAGAAGTATCTGGGCAGCATCTAGATGAGCCACAGCCAGTGGCTGTGTCATACTTCCTGACAAGGTTAGGCCATCCCTATCAGTGGCAGTGGCACCATCAGCTGCCTGTCCAATGGCTCCATGGCCACCAAGCTCCATCTGCCCCTGCCCTTGGTCCCCAGCACTGTACAAGGGGAAAGCTGACCCAGGGATGAGCACCACAGGCATGGCAGGGCAGGGCAGCCTTGCCAGCACAGGAATTCACAGGCTGATTGGCATGCAACAGAGCCTCCAGGCTGACAGGGAGCCCTTGGAGGGCTGCATGTGCAATCTGCAAGTGCATCCTGGGAATATCCCAGTCCTGAGAGGAGAAACATGGAGACGATTAAAGAGGAAACGTGCTGGGGTGCTTCCATCTGATCTGGCAGCATGTGCCAGGCATGCTGTGGGGATATCACCTCACTGTATGCAGAGGCAGAGGGTTTGTAGCCTGTCTCACAGGAATCTGCAGGGTACAGAGAAAAGGAAGGGACATTAAATTGCTGTAAAGCTAGAGGGGTCCTGGCAGGGGAGGACAGCCCAGCAACCATGCTGCTCAGAGTAAGCATCTAGGCTGCACCTCATTCCAATACAAGGAGATTTGTTTCTTGGAGATTTGTTGCCTCACACATGGTTGAATCCCACAGTGGGCTGGGCCGTGGGGCTGAGCAGCTGTACCCCAGGGGTGAGGACAGTCATTAGGGGAACAGGCTGCACCAGAGATTTCTTTAGACCACCCTGTCTTCTCCTCATTAAACCTGGACCTAGTCCAGCTTAGTCCTGCCATCCCCCTCTGCCAGTGGTTCACAAACTGGAGGTCTGCAGTTTGCACGTCAGGAGAGGAAGTAAAGTGCTGGGTATGACTGGTTACAGTTGGGGAATTCACAAAGTAGATAAATTCAGATGGCCATAAAAATTTAGATGACCATAAAACACTGCTGTAATACGACTCATGGCCATTTGAGAAGGATCACCGAGTCATTGAAGATGCTGGGGGATGCTTTATAGGTCGTAATGAAACAGATGTAATCATTTTGTTTATGCCCATAAAGTGCCTTGCTTTATGTTATAGGAAGTAAAGCAGTAGTTTTTCTGATATTTTAAATACTACAAAGTAAAATTAAATACAAGGAGTTGGGTTTTGTTTTTTATCTTTGTAGGGTATGCATACCCTGGAAATCAGCCTTTTAATGTCTCTTATGATGAAATATTCCCCAGTGGGATCTGTCCTCAAATGGATCTCATCTCAGTGACACAGATGAGGATGCTGCACTCATAATTTAAATTAAATTAAGTCCAGACTTTTGACTGCTGGTAAATTGCCAGAACTGTGCTTAGTTGGACAAGTTTTGGTCACTGCTGTGCTCCAGAATGCATTTCAGTTTCCTTTTGCACATTAAACCTTAATGGTCCCATCAAAAATAATCTGATTGGAAAATTAAAAGTTGGCTGGTTTTTTCTTCCTAGAATGAGGAATTAAAACTGAAGGGCTTTGTTTGTTTCTTCAGAACAACAAAAAAAAAAGCATTAGCATGTACTGCTGAGGCAGTAAGTATTCCTTCCAAAGAAACTTTTTTTTCCTAAGTATTAAGGCACACCTATTAAAAAGGCACATAAGAAGTAAAATACAACAATCTGTTTTTATTTAACATGGCAAATACTGTTGAGATACAAACACTGTTAAGTTTTCTCTGGTAACTAAGCAACAGAAGAAAATACCACTTATCTGAATTGTTGTTTATTCTACTGATTTTTAGCTCTGCAGTAGTGATTTTCATCCTCTACACCTCAAACACAGAAAGAACTGTTTATGGTATGGCCAAACGGTTTAATATAATGTTTGATGTAGGGGCAAATTAGGGAACAGAATAAATGTCTTGGGCTGCTTCAACTAGCCATTAATGACTTTTGATCTTCTCACAAGTGCTTCACTAGATTATGCAACATAAGCAGGTGTCCTCTACAGACTTAGGCAATTACAATAAAATGGACTACATGAGGCATGAAATCAGAATAATTTTATTTTTCCAAAGAATGCAAATGGTCTCTTATTCATGTGTATCATCCTAAGGACTTTTTAGACAAAGCACATGGTACAAGTGTAGTCTTTGACACTTCTCAACTGAAGACCTTTTTCTAGAGATGTATATATTATCATCAGATGGATAATTTCATTATGGTGAAAATCTGTAGCAAATGCTCAGAGCCATAGTCAGACTGGACTCACATATGGCTCTGCACTTGCATATGCACATACTTGTTGTGCATGCTGTCTAAATGAGCAGCAGATGAACATAACTTTTCCAAATATTGAAAATTTAAATTTTTAGCTAAAATTTGCAAAATTTGTGGGACTGGAATAAAGGAGATAAAAGCAAATAGCAAACTTTGGGGTGAGAATCCCAGAGGAGTTCAGAAGAATGGAAGGCATTGACTGAGCCAAAGTATGTGCAGCTAGAACAGTCAAGTCCCACATACTCAGGAGCAACATGTCCACCAATAATAATTGATTGGTTTCTTTTTTCCACTTATAATGAGCCTCAGCTTTCTGTATGAAAAAGAATGGTGTCTGTGAAGCATAATGGAGCAGCTTCTGAAATAATTTCTTAAAAGTAATGGGCATAAATGACACCCAGATACTATGATGTAAACTGGGGTAAAACTCAAGCTCTGTTCAATCATTGCCAAAAGTATTTTCAGTTTCAGTGATACCAGGAAATTCACCAAAGCTGTTTTCTAAAAGAGTAGATGAATTGTAGGTGGGTTGGAAATCTTTAGCACAGGTGCCAGTGGCACATAAATACTCTTCCAGAATAACTGACTCTGAGGAATTGTCTCCTGTTTAGTAGACATTTCTGGGGGCCTTCTTGCCTGCCTTGTACTGGAGCAAGACCTGGGGGGAAGCTCCAAAGAATAAGGGAGAAAGGAGTTTGAATTTTCTTCACACAAGAAAAAGGCACATCCTCCCAATCATGGGCTTCCAAAGTATCAGCTGGGTTTGAGTGTGCTGACTGAAAGTTATACCTTGCTCCCACAGAAAGATATAGGTTGGTCAGCTGCCAACTCCTGAGGAACAAACTCTAAGATTATTTTCATTCATCCTAGTTAATCAAGTAGTGGTTGTACAGCACTTCAAACATGGAAAGCACTCCTAGAAATATTTGGTATTATCATATAATTGCACTACCTCATCTCAATTAAATGCACAAGTGTGCATGCTTTAATCATGTAAGTGAATTGTTATCAGAATTATTTCAAATGTAGATATCTCAGTCTATACTGACCATCCTTAAGATTGGTATGTCAACCTGGAGCTAAATGAGGGCTCTTGATTTTGGAAATAATGGAGAGTCATTGTCTTATCAGAATGAATGTCTCTTTCCTTAGAACCAAAATAATTTTTTTCCCTAATACACATGTAGGCAATTTTTTATTTCTATTTGTCTTGCATCTTAGACACCTGTTGTGGAGAGCACAAGGAGTAGCCTGGTTTTCTGTGTTATTTTTTTTACTTTCCTGCCTTTCCCCATTAATATAATGGAAAAAGAATGTCACTTGTGGTCTTGTCTCAGATTCATATCCTTCAGGGTTATGCTTTATCAGTGGTTTTTATACTGTGCTGTGTGATGCACTGAAATAAATTAAAATAAATTAAATGCTGAAAAATTCTCTACTTCCTTCAAAGATTAACACATTAAGACTCAAATAACAATATATAAGTTGCCATCTGATTATCAGTGATGTAGTGCTTCTTACTCCAGTGTGTTAGTTTTGGAAGGGACCTTAAAGATCATCCAAGAGTTCCAATTCCCTGCCAGGAACAGCCTGACAGCTTCCACTAGACCAGGTTGCTATAAGCCCCATCCAGTCAGGCCTTGAATAGTTTCAGGGATGGGGCATTGGCAACTTCTCTGGGCAGCCTCTTCCATAGTCTCATCACCCTTACAGTGAATAATTTCTTCCTAATTGCTAATTAAAACCTACTTTCAGTTTGAAGCCATAACCTTCAGCCTCCTTCAGGTACTGGAAGTCCACAATAAGACCTCCCTGGATCCTTCTCTTCCCCAGGCTGAACTTCCCTCTCAGTCTGACTTCACAGGGAAGGTTTCATAATCTTCTAACTGCAAAATCTCGAAGAAACTCAGTTATATCTGTTTTTCTCCACAAACAAGAGAGCTATGAAATTGTAGGGTCTTTTTGAAGAGTGGGTGGAGTGGTGGGTTTTTATTTGGTTTTACTCTTCTAGTGAAATAAGAAACTTTAAGATAAACTTAACTTATTAGACAAAGTAGCTACTTTACTAGATGGCAGTATTGTTACCACACTTCCCCTTTCTGCTTCATTTCCCTTTTTTGTCAGGTGCTCTCTCAATTCTTCGCTCTTTTTCACCTCTTTTCATATCAATTAAATGCTCTTTGGGAACATGGATAGGCAGTTTTTGTATATTTGTAAAGCACCAGCAGAAGACTGTAGATGGCTGGATGCAATCACAGCCAAAAAATAACATTCACATCTGGTCTTTCAAATACATGAACATCAATTTACCTAGGACATTTTGCAATGCAGAACTCTATACTACTTTTTCCTTTATCTTTCTGGAATAACTGTATATAAGAGTCACAATCTGGACTCACATAAAAATGTGAATTTCCACCAAAACAATACCAGAACACCAAAATATAAAAGCCCTTTAAATCAGGAACCTCTGACTGTGTCTGTATGGCATTTGCTGACAATAGGCCTCCAGTGAGGGTGTCTGAAGTGGAATTACATAATGCATATATATATATAAAATGGAATGTGTCATTACTGCAGTGTTAAGCTATATTTGGAAGCCACTACAACAAAGCACTTTCTCCCATTCTTTTTTCTTCTAAATTTCACAGAAAAAAAGGTGTCTTTGATATATGAATCATTTTATGAGACCATCTTTTTATTTTAATAACTGCTAATTTGCACACCTAACATCAACCGCTGATGCAATTAATTGTGGATGCAAATCAGAATGTTTATCTGTCTAACCACCTGATTGTGCCTATAAATCAGTGATAGTAATTATGTGTGTAAATGTTCATTTCAGCCTGCAATTAATTTGGCCAAAATTGAAAGGACAGAAAAAAAATACCACCCTAGGCTGAAATTTGGACCTCAGTGTGTAAATACAGAAAGTATCTTCCTCCTCTAGTCTTGAGTTTAGATTGCAGAGAGCTAAGTAGACAAAGAGCAGTGATTCCCCAGTCCCCAATAACTCACTGCCAGTGTTTCACAATAAAGTGCAATGGGAGAGGAAATATTTCCATATGGCTTCATTAATCACAACATATTTGCCATGCACAGCCACTCTGAAGAGCAGGTAAAGAACCCTAGGGGCCCTCACCTGCCACAGTATGTCATTTTTGTAAAGGGAAAAGTATTTTTTGTACAAATCCTGTAGAACTGAAGTTGCAGATGGCTCCACTGGCACAGCTAGAGCCTCCTGGCACAACTTTCAGCAGCCTCCTGGCACAACTTTCAGCAGCCACAGCTCCTTTAGGAATTTTTAGCAAGGGTTAGTGATATCTTAAAAGAATGATGCTGAAGGTGCCGTCTGCCCCCACTCTGTGCAGTATTCCAAGGTGTGCCCGTTGGGCAGGACGAACAAACTCCACCCAAACAATAAACTGCAGAAGGAAATAGAAGCCTTACCTGTCCCTTTTGTGCTGCAGGACTTTAGTGAGAGGTAGGAACAATCAAATGGATTGTGACTGAGGTCCAATGGACCCCATTAACAGAATTGTGCAGCGAAAGATGCTTTTCCAGCTCAGTGGCTTTCAGATCTGGGCAGCAGGCCATTTCACTTTACCTAACCCCAAAGACACCAGAGAGCCTCAGTTATCCCATCACACTCTGACCCATCTAGACCTGCTCAGTGTTTTGCATGAGAGTTACAGTTGGTGTCTTGTTTACTGTACCTCTGTGGTCTCTATCTCTGAGCAGTTCATTGCTGCTTCACTCCCACATGGGACTTTGATAAAATTCAAAGCCACCTGGTGTGATTTTAATTTAAATGTGAGTTTAATGTGTTTTCCTTTTAAATTGCTGTGATGTGCATTGTCAAGAGAAATGCTGCAAGCTCAGATCTGTCCTCTCAGCTGTTTCTCGGTGCTAGTCCCTGGTTTTGTCTTGTGAATATTCCTGAATAAAAACAGCAGAGTGTGCATTGGTACAAGGATGCATTGGGTCATTCTTCAAGATAGCGACCAAGTCTTGGGCTCTTTGCCAGTCAGAAACCAAAAGTCTTCTCTTTAGCATAAGACACCTCCAGAGTTACAACTGAGTAGAGCAGAGATTAAAAGATTGCATGCAGCCTTTGTAAAAATATATTTCACAATTCACCATGCTCCACCAGTTATGAAAAGAGTTTTAAGACAAGAACTTGTAGAAAGAAGAAATCCTGAATTACTTTATCTTAACTAATTAAAACAATTCATATTGAAAGTGGTTAAAATTTACTAAACTTTACAAAATTGCTGTGAAAACATATTAAAAATATCATAAGAAAATGCTGTCAGGAACAGGATATGAAAGTTGCCTCAAGCAAAAGACAAACAAAGATCCACATCAGCTAGTAGCCCACTGGGCTATTACTGCAGGACACAAGGCACCCTGATGTAAGATGATACCTTAATCTTCAAAAATTTTCATTAAGTGAGACTGGGGATTTTTTTCAGCTAGCCTTAATTAGTTTGGAACTAAAGTTGTAGGAACAATGCGGGAGCTTTTCTGACACAGAATAACTGAGATCAGATCAGAATAAGAGAGCAGATCAAAGGCCACCCAGAGTGATCACTGTGCTGTGACTCAGGTGTGTCATGGGAGGCTGCTGCATGCTCTGCAAGGGTCACCACAGGCATCACAGCATCTGGGTACCAGCCTTCAGAAGACATCCCTTGCTTCCTAAAACCACTCATTACTCCTGCACCCACCAACATGCTGTTTTTCCTGCTGATTGCACAGGCCAGGAGAGCTGGAGGCCTTTGCCTATTGTTCCCTTTACCTGCTGGTTACTACAGGGAGTAGCAGCAGCTGTCCTGTTGGGTTCCTGGCTCCTGCTGCTTCCCACTGCTGCTGCTGCATGGGAGATACCGTAGTGAGTCATTTCTGATCTCCAAGGGAACCCACAGCCACATCTCCACGCCTCCTAAAATAGGAACTCACAGCTACATCTTCTCTCCAACTAAAATAATCAAACTATGAGGAAAAAAAACCTCTATATATTTGGCAGTATCTGAAATACTCAGTGCAGAGGGGTGGAAAAGCAGGACAATAAGCTAAGCCACAGCATAACTACAGGCTAAGACCACCTCAGACTTGCAGTGCAGGTGGTCCTCCAAGCCCTAATTGAGCCATGCAGAGGGAGATTAGTTCTTTGCAGGTTCTCATTAAAGACTCAGTTTTGTTCCTCTCATTATTTGCAAAACTGCTGAGGAGGACCATATAATCAAGATATCACATGTATATTTCAAATTAGAAAACTGGGTCCTTGAAAGAAATACTATTTAACAAAAAGAAAATGCTAAGCTTTTTTAATGACCTTATAAAGTTTAGGCTTGTCTTCAGTTTAGTTTACTCTTATCACATCAACTATTATAAATTGAAATACAGCAATCTTTTAAAATAATGTTCATTATTTTGAAGTACATTGAACAAGATGTTATTTGCAAGCAGAAGTATAGCCTGTAAAATATCATTCTGTCCTTCTGTAACCACTCTCTTTCATTTCTAGGTATTTTCACACAATGTACTTGGGTATCCGGAGTCGACAGAGTGGAGAGAATGACAGATGGAGGTTTTATTGGAAAATGGTGTATGAGTATGCAGATGTGAGTATGCTGCATTTGCTAGCCACCTTTCTGGAAAGTGCGCCACAGCTGGTCCTGCAACTCTGTATTGTTGTACAGACTCGTACACTCCAAGCTCTCCAAGGTAGGGGTTCATTTATTCTATTTATTTTTTATAATTTTTGGAAGATGTAGTTTCCACACATACATATTTATCCTTTGTTCAGACTGCTGTGTGCCTTGTAGTCTTGGCATAAGAGCAGATCTTGCCTGCTAGCTGCTATTTAGCTGTTAACAAAAACTCTGTCAAGAAAGTCTGCGTTATTAGAGGTTTTTTTAGCCTTTCTTAATGGCCCTGGGCTGTGGGTAGGATTTATAATGTTTTGCTTTCTGCATGTCCTTGTAATAGAAGAGCTCTTCTGATTATCCACTGGGCCAATGTGAAAATTGCATCAATCAAACTATTACTTTTCTCCCTATGCTTTTTTCTGTGAATGTTCAAAACCCTGCAAACTGCAGTAATGAGGTTCATATGGCATTATGCAAAACAGGAGACGGCACAGGAGATAGCAGCAATTCTGTGAAGAAAATGCCAATGTTTATGCCCATCAGTTCTCAGCCGTGGTTATCTGAAATAATACAAATCATCTCTTGAGCAATACTCATTCCTTCACACTCTGGTTTCCTTCTATGCTTGATGCTTTCAGCAAGTGTGGTTACTTCTTTAAAATGGTAAATGAATGCGTATGTCCTGCTATATGGCTTTGTCAGTCAGTGATACAGATATTAACATACCTCATTCACTATTGCTTTCCTCATGCTGCTTTTGGCTACCTGACAGCTGTCCTTTTGTATTGTGCCATTGTTTTGCCTTATGGCTGCACCTGAATGGAATTGTTTAGCAAGGGAACAAAGTAAATGAGAATTTGGGATGCAGAAGGCAACAAAAATGCCACAAGGCAGTGAGGAGTGAAGGAAGGAGGGGAGAATCAGAGGGAGAGAGGGAGGAAGGAAATGCAGAGTTTTTGTCATTTGCTGTTAGGGTAAGCACATAGCTCACGTGCTTATCACTGTACAAGAAGAAAATGTGACAGCACCTTGAGAAAATGGTGGGTCTGGTTAACTTGTTATGAGTAACATGCAGTGAGTCTGATTGGGTAAAAAAGTACTGGGCACAAAGTGGGTAACTGTGAAAATCTTGATCCTGGGCAGTTTCCTGTGGATAAATCAGAGGCTTTACTTTTCCAGAGCTCTGAACTGTCACATAATAAAGAGCTGTACTTCTTCCTGTGTTTTTGTTTCATTAGATCTAAAACTCTGCCACCTTAATGAGAAAAGAAAACCAAAGTTTCTATTTTAATTGGTTGATGCTCTGCACAAGGAAGGTTGCCTATACACTTCCTGCTGCTATTTCTCAAAATGATGAAGCCCCACACCAACCAAATTCAAACTGTTATCATTGAGGAAAAGGTATTATCACTTCAAGATTTGTCTCCCCAGAAAAAGTGAGTCCAAAGAAAGACTTATGAGAAGAACATAGAATACTGTATGGTCAGCTGTAATTTAGCTATCTTCATAAACTATTAATACAGAATGCCTCTCCGTCCTCATTTTAGCGCAATAACAGATCTGTGTCTGAGAGATGTGCCTGGTGAGTAGACACTAAGCCCGTGATGCACTCTGCAAGTGGTTGTTAATTAGAGAAGACCTGAAATGCCTCAATTTAAAAGGCAAAAAATGGTTCCTGCAGCCTGCAATCAGCTCTGTGAAACCTATGTATCAGAAACCAGAAAGTAATAAAACTATAATTATGGATTTCAGCTGAGAAGATTGAAGGTATTTACTTATGTTCTCTTCCCCCATTTTCTTCCAACTTTCACAGACAAAAGGATCCATTAAAAAAAAAAAAAAACCTAAGAAAATTAAGCAAGGTTGTAGTATTTTCTTAAACAGTAGTACCATTATACTCTCATGATAAAAGCTAATATGTTTTAGCATCTTACCAGCTGTGAAAATCCTTTCTGTGCTTTCTCTCCTTTCTTAAAGAAATTATAAGGATAATGCATTACACCATAGGATGGTGGATTAGCTGTGAGGCTGCATAAGAAGAGCATCATTTTTCTCAGTGGTTTCATGCTACAAATGGGTGTTTTAAAAGGCCCAGCCATAAGGTATCTGCTTCAGCTAGCTGTCTACTCACTGAGCCTGTTAGAGAGATTCCCAACATGGATCAATAAACAGGGTGTTTGATTGATTTTCTTTGTTTAGGGAATGCTACTGATTTTTTATTGTTGTTCTTTTAGTTCTCTATCCCACAGGACAAAGTTATTCTGAGAGTTGTTAAGTGACATCACTGGTTCGTGTTCTCAAAAGTTTATGACTTTCACAAACCACAGATTTGGCATGGGAAATTAATGGTCTGTAAGCAGGGTATTTCTAATATTAATCCATTAATTACTGCAAGAAAAACTTTTAAGTATTTTTATTTATGAAATTCTATATTTTCAATTCCAAACGCAACAAAATAGCATCATTCCCAACAGGACAATTCAGGGTTACTGAAGATTCTAAGTTTGTAATGGGTATTGGCTTGATTCAGACTATTTCTTATTTCAGTAACTAAGGCCTGCTAGTCAAGGTAAGAAATATGTGCAGACCTGTACATGCATCTTTATGATGATAATGAAAAGTATTGTGAGTATCTATGAAGCCTTCCCTCTCAATCTCCCATGGACTGCAGTAAGGACCACTTCAAAAGCCCTGAGGATGCACCACAGGATCCTCTAGCACTTGCCTGGGCTCCCCAAGCATGAGTTTTAAAACTGCTGTGTAAGCTTCTAGCAAGGATTTTGCACCCCTGTATCATGACCCTGCAGGAGAGCAGGGCTTGTCTGGGCGGCCATCAACAGCCCTTATGGAGTGTCATCTCTCTCCTGCATCCCCATCCAGAGATATCCCAGCAATAATAAAACAATAGCTAAATTATCTGATTATTTTTTTAGATTTCATCAAGACTGGCACATTTAGAGGCAGTGTTTACTCTTATTCTGCCTACAAGCAACAGACAGGTCTCACTTGAATGGAAGGAATGAAATTGTGGGGAAAGCTGATGATGTCTAGGTGCTAGTTTCTCAAGAAGACAAACTTCAGCTTGACAGTGGCCTAAACTGGAGCTGTGCTAATGCCCCTACTACTTCCACCTTTTCCACTCTGGTGATTCCTTAAAGTTTAGAGAAATATCTGGTCTCTAGAAGTCTGACTGAAGTGACGTGAAATATGCAGTTCCTTCCTCTTTTCCTCACAGGAGTGTTTCTCCTGCCTTTGCTCTGAGGGCAGCTGAGCCCCCTGGGACAGGGGGATATCACACCATGGATAATGCCAGCCTGGGAGAGGCAAGGCAGGACACAGCATCAGGGCAGGTGAGGAAGGTCAGGGCTGTCCCTTTATGTGGCACCTCATCTTGGATTCCTGCCCACAGACTAACAGTCATCCCTTGGCACTCTTCTTTTGCTTTTTTCGGTTTTCCCACTATGCCATTTGATTTTAGAAAGGCTTCTCATCTGAAAATGCATAAACGCCAGCAAGCAAAAAATCCTGCTGACCATCTGATTGGAAGGAGATTCCCATCAGTTATCATATAGATACTACTTTCCTATTCAAGGGTATGGTGTTCTAACCACACCTAGATGAGCACATAAACAAGATTACTCTGTGGATTTGCCACAGATTTCATTATTTATACTGTATTAATTAACACATTGCTTAAATTATAGATTAGCTTCTCCATTCCTGTTTACTGCATTGACAATTTTTTCTTTATCAGCCCCTAGGAGGTTTGTTCTGGCTTCTCCATACACTGCTATTAATCAAAGTCTCTATCAAAGTTTAATCAAAGTCTAATCAAAGTTTATGTCATATAAAGCTGCATTTCATAATAGGGACTGACAGTAGTGCCAGAAGCAAAATGAAAAGTTCAGACCAGTTTATAAATTCATCAAGTTTCATTGAAGTCACCACACACTACAGAGCTACTGGATTCTGCTGAAAATGCATTACCAGGAAATCTCCCTGGTGAAAAATTTTCCCATTTTCTACCAACTCTGTTGGAAACCCTACACTGTTCATATGCTGACAGCGCAGCCAGTGTACAGAAGTTTACAGTGCCACCAAGCACCATTCTCCAGTCTTTCTACTCCAAACAAATTGCTGCTCCTGCCTGAGCTGAAAAAGAAGCTCAGAGACTTGATAGCAGTTTATGACATGGCTGATAGGTCCTAACTTTATCTGGCAGAAGCAAATTGTGTTGTTAACTAGTCGATTAAAAAAATCTTCTGGCAAAGTTCAACTTTGTGTATCAGGAATTCAGACTCTTTTCATATCAGCACAGTAAACTGAAAATAATTTAAGTCTAAAATTTTTTTGTGTGGACAACTTTATGCTTTTGCACGGTTTTTCTTTTTTGCTACCTTACAGAGCAATTTTGGATTGCTCTGTAAAATGCTGCCTACATTTGCAGTGCCCTATAAATAAATATATAAATAAATAAATGACATAAAAGAATTCTGATGCAATATTTTATACAATTCAATGTATATTTATATGGAAATCAGGTGCAGCACTTGAGCTCTGGGCAAGTTGCCATTACTTTTCTCTGTGTTGTTGAGGTTCTGCACCACTGCAGTCCAGCACCCAAACTTTCCACAGAGAAACTAAAACAGAGCAACCTGTAGTTACAGATTCTGCTTGATACTTGGCAAAACAGATTTCCAGTGACAAGGATCAACAAGTATGATATACTATGGAGTAAATGTGTTTTCTAGAATTTACTCTTAAACTGATCCGCAGGTCCTTTGGCAAATTTTAAAAATATTATCTTGTGCTCATTAGTGTAGAGCCATCATATTAGCATACCCTTGTTTCTGATAGTCCAGGAAAGGACTTCCTGAAGGCGCTCATGTCAAATAATCCATTTCACAACCTAATTGCAATCTTAAAACTAGTTAAACCCTTAGAATCTAATATACCAGTTGAAACTTTAATTCTCTTATTGATAGAGGCCTGCTGATGCTTGTCCTGACTTTTTAATTTTATCAACAATCTGTCCATATTTATTCTTGTGCCGTTCCTGGTTTTACACTTGTTCCCTAAGGAAATGGGGTTCATACAATTATATAGCCCATATCTGTTTTTCAGTCCTGCTTTTAAGAACTTCTGATCCATTGCAGTATTTCGATCAAGTATAAGAGAACAACCAACATCTAAAAGATAATTATGTCTTCTTAAATGTTGTAAAAAAAAAGCAGTCAATACAAAGAAAAAATAAATAAATAAATAAAAATAATTATCTTTTTTTAATTTATTTTTTTAAAATGGAGAGCCTCTACTACAGGAAAAAGTCAGACTTCAGCCAATACTTTTTTTATTACATACCAGCCACCCATCATCCCAGATATGCATCCTTCCAGACAAGGAATTGCACTGCTTTCCCCTGCCCAGTGGGACTGTTGTGAATGACAAATGGGAATAGGGAATAAGAGATACCTTGATGGAAAAGTGGAATCATTCCTCCTGCTGTGCATTTTCTCATCTCCTGAGAGGTTCTGAATTTTCTTCATAGACTTTTTCTTCCTCGATCCCAGTCTGAATTCATCTTTGGTATACACAGATGACCAAGACTGCAAAGAGTCCAGATGACATTTATCCAGAGTTCCCATATTTCTCATGGCAATATCTCACTAGGTATGATCTAGGGTTGTAATTCCCAGTTCATTCAGGTATTGGACCAGTTAATTCTAGTTATTTAATGATCCTTTAAAAAACACAGGCTCTTCTGTTGCCATGTCACTCTGATGAGGCTTCAATTACATTAAAAAATCTATTAGCAACTAAATTAATGTAATGAAATTTCATCTCTTTTCTACTTTTCCATCCTGCAAGGTGCCCCTGATTTTTCCACATATCATTCTCCTTTCCTACATTGACAATATCTCCCAAACACACACTAGTGCATTATGTTTTAAACAAAGGTCACTAAGAGAAGTATTCAGACAAGATTGGTTCCAAGTGTAATCAGTATTGAAAAGGCAAGAGTAACTCTACTCCACCCCAAGGGTTCTTTATTAGCATTTTAACATAATCTGCAGTATCTTTGCTTAATTAGTTCTTTTACCTGCCTTATTTCTCTTCTACTATTCCCTAACATCTCAAGTGTCACCAGAACTTTCCCATTAGCATTGTAGTCACCATTTTGCCATTTGATAGATTAAATCTGCCACATTTTACTTGTTGAGAAAGGGATTAAGAGAGAAATAGAGCTATTCTAGACTCTGAAGCTCCCTTATGATCTACTTCATTTTTAATGTATCCATTCTTTTTCATACACTTTCATCTTTCAAGGCTAGGTAGGACAAGACTTTGAGGAATCTGATGTTTCTGGATGTTGTCCCTGCCCATGGCAGAGATTTGGAACTAGATGATTTCTAAGGTCCCTTCCAACCCAAGCCATCCTGTGGTTCTAGATTTACCTTTGTTTTCAGTTAGTTATTGTTTTAAAAGCTGCTCTAGAGCTTTGTATGGCATTGAAGCCTGTGTTGCAGTCCTGCTTCAGCCAGATACTTGTGAAATGACTCCTTTTCAGTCACATGGCACCAGCTCTGAGTGGGAATACTTAAGATGCTTCTCACCGACAGTAGGATATCATACATTGGCTTATTTTGAATCCTGAGACACAGAGGGTTTTTTGCACTGGGTGAAAACAAGGAACTTGGAGTTTTGCTTCCATCTACAGTAACACAGATTTCCTTTCTGTTCTTATTTTCTATCAGCTGGCTTTGTGTTTGAGCTCTTATTTCAAGAGCCCTTATGGAAAATTGTCCTATAAAGCACAGTCTTTATTGTTCATCATTCTTTTTTTCATTTCCATTAAAGAACCATTTCTGAGGTAGGTTTTGATGCTTTTTTCACTAAGTTTTTGGGTTTCAGTGTTTGAAAGCTCCAGAAATCCTTCTGTGCTTTGCCTCAAAGAAAAACCAAGTCTCCCCCACAGAGAAATGGGGAACAGAACAGAACAATTAACTTCTACTGCCTTCACTCATTTCTCTAAAATTCTGTTAGGCTTACTAACAGATCTATTTTTGTTTGTCCCTCTATTTTATATAAATTAAACCAATATTTATGTGATTCAATGCCATTTTGCTACAATTAGATGTCCTGTAACAACCTCTCTACTTTCCATAACTAAGTTTAGAAAGAATACTCTCTGCTTTCTCTCAGAAAAGCTGTCAGTTGTCACATTCTGGAATATCTGGGCTGCCTTCAGCAGCACTTGTTCTCCAGCCTATATCTGACAAGTCAGAGGCTGCCATAACGAGACAATTCTGTGCAGAATTTCTCCCTGTAATAATGGTTTGAACATCTCTATCCATATCCAAATTTAACTCCGGAATTCTGCAGCAGACTGTAACAACTACCCACTATCTTTCCCCAAAGTGATTTTGTATGCAAACAGAATCTGTTTTATCAGGGAACCCTTTCTGAAACATCCTGCTGTCATTCTATTCACACACAGTTTTTGCCATTATTTCCATCTTTTCTGAATACCAGCTCTCTTTCAGCAGCCATGTCCAGGGAGTGATTATGAGACCATGGGTATTTCTGTAACCCTATAGCTCTTTTTTTACCCTACAGTACTTTATGCCCTGTGTTTATTTCCTGTGCTTCCTGATGACCTGATGATGTCCATTCATCTATCTAAAAGTATGATGCATCAATACAACTTGTAAAAGCAAGAGGAAATGTCCACAGGTACATTGTTAGGAAGATAAGGAGTTGGCAGAGTTAAGGTGTTGCTTCTTAACAAACCCCTTTTACAGGACCTCAACCCCTGAAAGTCAGAGATGACTAGTGAGCATTTTTATTCTTTCTGCTTAACTGGAGTAAAACAACCCTAATTCCTCTAGCAGCATTAGTAATGAGGGGAACTGCATCAAACATTTTTTCACAAATAATATGTTCTGGTGACTCTTTCTTACTGAGTTTATGCTGACATTTTTATCCTTGTTTATTACCTGGTAACTGGTAAAAGACCAGAGGATCACACAGAACTATATAGACATATAAATGAGTTTGCATTATGATGCAAAAAATATCATTTTTGAAGCTTGGACACTCTTTGAACACTTTTTCACTCATTACATCAACAGGAAAATGAATAAACTATTCAGGTCATTCTGAGTGAATAGCAATAAGGCTTCATAACATACCAGCATGAAATCTGCATATGTAATTTTAAGAGAAAAAAGCCATTAAAAACAGTGTTAAGGAGATTTAATATACATTTTACTGCTACTCTTTTTGTCCCCATTCTTCTCGCATTAGCTATCCTGGCAACATTTGCAGAGAGAGGTGTCTCTAGATAAGCTTCAAAAACCTGTTGGAAGGTCTCAATAAATCAGCTGGTTACCAAAGAAAGCAGGGTGGTGCCTCCTTCACTAAATTTTGAAAAATCTTGTCATATATTTGGATGTTTGAACATGACTTTAGGTACATATTTTGTCATGCCTTAGAAGTATTATGCCAGTCTGAAAGAAAAGAATTATAAGTGATTTTATAAACTTACACTTGCATAGGAATATAATTTAAAGATTGGTTTCTCAAGGCTTTTTGATGCAGTTTGTTCAAGTACCAAGCTAATAATCTCACTTCTGGGTGATATTTCCAGCTCACACCAATCGAGTGTCTTGCCACAGAATGAAAGAATTTGATAGGTCAAGGGGTCTTCAATCAATCATCTGGTCCAAACCCTTCTGGAAGCCCAACCATCTTCAAAAATCAATCAGGTTCCTCAGGGCCATGTCTCTCTGAGTTTTGTGCACTTCTGTGGTTGCTGAGCCCACAGCCTCTCTGGGTGAACTGTACCAGTGCTCACCACCCTGGCAAAATCTCTTTTCTTTCTCTTTTCTGTAGTAAAATAGCATTTCTCTTTCCCTTGCTTTGATTTTGATTCACTGTATGCCTCTAAGTTTGAGGGTTTTGTTTAATTCTCCTTTTAGGAAGGAGAAAATGGCAATTAGATATCTCCTCTTGGTTCACTTTACCAGTCCTCCCTCAGGCTGCACAAACCCAACTCAGGCACCGTGTGCTCTGGTCCCTAATATTGTGGCTATGAGTGGACAAGGGAAGGGTTACAGGCGTTATAAACCTGGACTTCTACAAAGCCTTTGGCATCATTGCCCACAGTGTCACTCTCCCTAAATTAAAAAATGATAGAGTTGATGAGTAGACTGCTAGATGGACAAGGGAGTAGTTGGACAGTCACATCCAGAGGGTAGTGGTCAGTGGCGCAGAATCCTGATGGATATCAGTGACAAGTGGTATTCCTCAGGGGTCCATATCAGGACCAGTGTTATTTATTATCTTCATTGATGACATAGACAAAGGGATTGAGTGCACCCTCAGTAAATTTGCAGATGACACAAAGCTGAGTGGTGCAGTTGCTGCACCTGAAGGGAAGGGTATCATCCAGAGGGACCTGGACAAGCTCAGGAATTGAGGCCATGGGAATCTCATGAGGTTTAATAGGACCAGGTGCTAGTGCTGTGCCTGTCAGGGTAACCCCCAGTATCAACATGGGGTGAGGGGTGAACAGATCCAGAGCAACCCTGATAAGAAGGACTTGAGGATGCTGGTGGGTGGGAGGCTGGATATGACCCAGCAATGTGAACACACTGCCCAGAAAATTAATCACATCCTGTGCTGGGTCAAAAGCAGTGTGGCCAGCAGGGCAAGGGAGGGAATTCTGCCCCTCTGCTCTGCTCTGGGAGATCCCACCTGCAGTGCTGCATCCAGCACAGGAAGGACATGGACCTGCTGGGACTGAGTCCAAAGGAGGCCATCAAGTTGATCAGAGGGATAAAGAATCCCTCCCACAAGGAAAGGATAAGAGAATTAGGGTTGTTCAGCATGGAACCAGAGTGACCTAACTGTGGCCTTTCAGTACCCAAAGGAAGCCTAAAAGGCAGATGGATAGAGACCATTTACCAGTGTGGACTGACAGGACCATTCTATGATCCTATTATTTCAGAGATCCTTGGCCTCACTCCAGTTTGTGAAGGTATTTCCAGTAGTGGTGGCCCAAAATGACATGAATGTGCAAGAGTTTGCCTTTGTAAGTCACTCCTCTCACTCTTCTGAGGTCCCTCTGCAGGGCTGCCCTTCTCTCCTACAGATCAGCTGCCCACCTCTGATGGATCCAGGCTTTAAGGGCATTATGAGCCTGGAGGTATTGTGAAAATAAATTCTTTACTGCTGCAGGGAATGGCAAAAAAAACTAACAAAAATTATTTCCACATTGTCTACAGGTTGTTAAATTTAATAGTGCCTTCACAAAACTGCTAATGTATACATTGTGGTAAAGATAGCCTGAGACACAAAGTAGTGCATTTAGTTTCTGCAAGCGTGATATATTGCCTACACACTGAATTTTATTTGTTGGGGAATGTCAGAAAGTTGGTGGCATATCCTTCTGCTCCCTTTTTGTTGTGCTAAAAGTGAATTTGCCAAGAAAAAAAATTCCAGTTTCATTTTGGGTTTCTGTGTTTTTATGACTGGTATGTTTGCTCAGGGATGGGAAAAAAAGTGATGCATGCTTGGCACAGAAGAAGCTTTCCTGTGTCTGATATAGCAGAGAGAAATTTTAGTCGTGATTGTGTCTCACCCAAAGACTGCATAAACCCTCAAAGATAAGAATTAATGTGAGTTCATCATGCAGTGACCTTTAAATCTTCAGTCACAGAGCCAAAGTGCATGTCCAGCTTCACACTAAAAACAGAGATCTGAAATTTTCTGTCATTTTCATTGCAAGTGCATGTTGATCTGTTAATCTAAAAAATACTTTTTTTTTCCTTGATTAACCAGAAAAGTAATTTTTTCTGTTGAGAGTGATTTTAGCTGCAAGGTGCAAAGTGGGAATGCAGGTTTTAAGATGTGCCTTGCATGAAATCCAAGTTTAGTGTCATATAGGATATACTACAAATGATGAAATTTGTATGTGATTTCATAGCTGTAACTTGTTTGATACATATTAGTATTTTTCAGCTGTATGTTAGGTGAGTATCGAGATGCAAATATAAAAACCCAATGTATTTTTGTTTTGTGCTCAGAGTTTTGCAAGTATCAGTGAATAATCAGTGTTACAGTGAGACTCAAAAAAATTCAGGCACAGGAGGTTCACCCCTGTGGGCACCTTCTCACTGAACTCAGTGGAACTGTTTTAATGAATAAAATCTACTTGCTGGGCTGGGATTTATAGGAGCATTGTTTTACAAAAAGATATTAAGTAGCTTTCTTTTGTGTTAAGCATGACATCCTACCTAACCTAATGGGGATAAAAACCTATTAAAGGTATTTTATTAGTTTTAGGTTTCCTAACTAATTTATAATGAAAATGAATTTAAAATATTTTTCTTTTTCCAGTGGGAGTTATTTCTCACAGTATGTCAGTTAATAAAGTGGTAAACTATATTCTGTTCTCTGTATATAATGAATACAATTTAAAAACAAATCGTAAACATCTTTTGTGTTACTGCTGAAGAGAGAATTTCTAGTGTTGAGTGGGGCTTTTAGCATATCATTTGTGCATGGGTGGCCAGTGTGCTCTCAGGAGTTAAATAGCTTGGGCAGGAAGAATCTCATGGTATGAGATTACTCAATTACTATTGATCCCAGGCCCTTATAGCTAATAGACACTGCTTCTGCATGTTCTTTCCCACCCTGTGGATATTTCAAGATGCAGAGGAATTCTTCCACACTCACATAATTGAGTCAAAAGTGTGAACTGAATCCTCCCTCAGTGTGACTTCTGGCACAGGCACAAGTAGTGCTCCCTCTCATCCTCCAGCAGCCATCCAGGATTGCCACACAGTTGTGCAGGAGCTCTGACAGCTGCACCCTCCCTGGAGCTCCTACCCAGTGAAACCGGGAAGACCCCAGAGCCCAGTGGCAGGGTCAGAGAGCAGCCCAGGGACTGATTGGGAGCATCCTGCAGGGGCTGGGCCCTGGCACCATGGGGCTTTCAGGGCTCACGTGTAGCAGAGATCAGCAGCAGCAAACCCCTTCTGCCAGCTGCCATACTGCTCTGAGCAAGGCTGCTGCCGTGTCCCCGGCGGTGGGGACAACAGAGTGACTCACGAAAAACCTCCCAATTCGCTGCAGCTTTCAGTCTGCAGAGCAAAATAAACTAACCCCCATCTCATGCTTTATGCTGTACTAAAATCTGCAGTGGCTCAGGGGCTGCTTCATGAGCTGTGCTGTCGTCCCCATCACAGGGGCAAGTGAATGACAGGGTGTACCCCTCCTTCAGCCATCTGCTGCCACCCTGGTGTCAAAGCCCTCTGAAAGCTTATGTAACATCAGGCTGTCTTCAGGTTTTAACGAGTGCCTTTGGTGCTCTCGTAGTCTCCTTCCTTCTCTGTGGTACATTGTCAGGAAGACATTCACTACCACCAGAAAGGTGGATGAATAGATAGATAGATAGATAGATAGATAGATAGATAGATAGATAGATAGATAGATAGATAGATAGATAGAAGAGCTGTTTGAGCACCATCTAGTAAAGCTGGATCTTTCCCAGGTTTCCCATGCCATAGAAGGGCATTCAGAGCTCATTTTGAGCTACTAGGTTAGTCACTCTTGGTAATGAAGCTAAATAAGTAAGATGCCCCAAAGCCATAAAAAAATTGAGCTCTGGTGATTTTCTTGATCCTGACCCTAAGTGACACGGTAGCATTTACTCTCTGTATATTCATAGCAGCTTGTCATCCTTAAATATAGCTCAAAACATAACTGCTTTCCTCAGTAGCTGGGCTCTGTGCTGGTTTTGCTCAACAGAAGGCAGAAAATGTGCAACGTGAGTCCAAGGCAACAGTGAACTGAAAATGGCTCCCCATGCCTTTTCTTCAGACCCACTGTAATCCCAGCAGATCTCTCTCACACACAGGATTCTCATCTAGAGGTTTTTAATGATGAATTTTCACCTGCAAGCACAGTAGACACTAAAATCATTTACAGTAAAAAGAAATTCTGCTAGGGGATGAATATTTTATATCTTTTTTCTTGGCATTTCCTCTAAAAAGCGTGATTTTACTTTCCACCCCTATGGAGTCAGTTTTGTTATAAAAAGCCAGCTCAGAAATGCCTGAAAGTATCTTGAATGGTGATTCAGTAGGAAAGAAACAGGGCTACAATCATTTGCTCAAAAAGAAATCCAAAGGTGTTCTCTGTTTTTGAGGGGTTTTCTTTCACTTCCTTGATAATGAGTGTAGCAGCAAAATCAGGAAAACAAGATGGGAAATTTGCATGATGTAGCCATACACCTGGCTGACTTATTTCCACACCTGCTCTGGGGTGCTTCCCTCTCAGCCACTTCAATGCCATTCCTTGAGTGGCAGAGCGGTGCAAACAAGGGAAGAAACAGGCCTTTGGCTTCACAGCAGCAGCACATCCTGTGGCAGCAGCCTTTGGAGCCAGATGGGTTTTCTGAGCAGAGCATAATGCATTGCAATTGAATTGATATTTTAAGCTAACACATGTTTAGATCAGAGGGACTCACAACACAGTCACTTACAATACACGGCTGATTGCTTCATGACAGAAGCAGATAAATGCTGTAATGGGGAAGGTGGTATCAGCATTTCACTTCTAAATTTTGATTCTCAATTACTTCAAGCAGCTGTAAGAATTCACTTTTAGCTGGGGCTTGAACAAGGATATAGGCCAAGACCCAGAGCAATCTAACAAGCAGTAGGAGTTTATCTCTTTATGAAAGGTTTCCTAGTATGAAAAAGCTTAAATATATGAGGGCAGCAAAAATCTGCTATCCCAAAGGCAGGGTCCTGTGTTTGTTTCTCAAACTGAGATACAATTGAGGCAATGAGAATGAACAGAGCTTTGAAAAAAGCTCTTCTGAAAAGATCAGCTAGATAAAATGTACAGAGCTGCAAATGATCTCTATGAAAGTGCATTAGCTATACTTCTTCTAACATGAAAGCTGAAGGACCACTAAGTTGAATAGTGGCAAAGTGAGAATTGTGTGTTGAGGAAGTGTTATCTTTAAAACAGTTGCCTGTAGAAGGTATCCCTTTGGTGTCAGGTATCACTGAGGCCAAGCACAACAAGTAAAGGTGACCAAGGATTGAAGAACATTATTATTATTATTGTTATTATGAGTACCATTATTATTATTCTGAATTCTAACAGAAAATGCTTACAATCTAGCCATTGTGTCTTTCAGGGTTCTGCTGAGATAGAAAAAGCATTTTTCTTAATGGCAGGCTATTCCTGAACTGTTTATTGTAGAATTTTTTATACTGTTCATTGAAGTGTCTTGCTCTAGTTGTTATCAGCAAATGAAGTAGCAAGTCCATCACAACAGACTTGTGTTATGTTTGTTACTACACTTGGGGAACTCTTATACATTAAGGGCTTTTTATTTCCCCTACTTGAGGTTTCATCAATAGCAGTCATCAAGACCAAGTCTTTCAGATTATATATTCAGAAGTATTTAAACTAGCTCTGCAGAACAAATTAGGAAGATCAGACACATTAAGAATATCTTCTGCTTTGACAGTATCTGTACATACTGTGAATCAATTTCCAGATTTGATTCTAAGTAGAGCATTTTTTATGCAGTCTTGAAACAGAAGAGACAGATAGCTGCATACACAAAAGTTAAAAGTAAGATTGAAAGGTATTATAGAAGATGATTAGAGAAATATCTGATCATGAGCAATTGTAAGATTGAAAAGTATTATAGAAGATGATTAGACAAATATCTGAACATGAGTAACTTGTAGCAGTCTTCAGCTAAGAAAGGATTCCAGTTAGAGACTTTCACATTTTTCTACATATGAGCTGTACTTGCTATTAAGTAAAATAGTCCTGCTGGGAAGGCTGTAGAAACATGGTTCTAAGATACCTAATTTCTGGTTCCAAAAACTGTATATTAAACTTTGCCAAGTCTGTAAGGAGAAAAGATAAGATCTGAAGCCTTCATAAAGCTGGAACATAATGAAGAGAACACCAGTTTTTAGATCACATCTTTGAGGTGATATTTTGGTTTCTTCTTAAAACACACCAATAACCTGTTACTTTGAAAAAAAACTTTAAAAATTTCACGTCTAAAGTTAGGAAAAGGGATCCATAGTTAAGCACATAAATATGTAATCTGCTTTCCAAATGGATAAGTATGTATACCTTAAAAATTTGCAGTTATGTGTTTGTAAATATGTGGAGGTTACAGAGGAATTTTCTATCTAAATACTTGTTGATCCAAATGACAGCTTAACCCACTAACATAATATCACTGAAAATTATGAAAATATTTGAGTATTTTTATGATATCCTGTGAAATCATTAATATCTTGTAGTCTTGTAACAGTAATAACCCAGTCACAAGATATTTTATAAATTAAAGGGCTTTCATGACTCCCTTAATAAGCACTAAAAAATCATTACCTAATTTTGAATATATATATTTCTTTAAATAGGATTGTCTGGAGTACAATTAGGTTTTCTTTAATTTTTGCTCTTTTATTGATGTATCTTGTACCTATGAGACTATGAACTTATGAGTCTGCATTTTTGTTGCCTGATAAGATGGTCAAAAGGAACAAATATTTTTTCCCTAAGGACAGTATTAATTAATTAACTAATACTTAGTTTTTGATTGCTTCCCCCATATGGACACAAAAACAGACATACAATTTCATTAGCACCTCACCCGTGAGTGCTAAAATGTTTATTAGTTCTTCACAGTGACTATTTGATGTTGGTTCCAGTTAAGCACTACTGCCTAAATATTCGTTCCCTGGCTTATTAACCCATGGTAACTAGTCCTATTTCCTCCTTTTTGTCCTCTCTATTCCCTCACCCAAAAACACTTTCTCCTCACTGTTGTTTGCAAAAGACGCTGATTTTAATGACAATGTCATAAATTTTGAAGAAAAGGGAGTTAATGCTTTCAACCAGTATTTCTGTTGTCAAAACCAGATGCTTTAGCTTCTGGGTGTCTTTGAACACAATCATTTAAATATATTCAGCCCTCTAAAGCCATTACCAAGGCTGTAATGGTACAAGTCACCTTGTGTTTTTATTATGGCCTCTCCCAATAGTTAATGTCAGGTGTCAGATGAGGAGGAATGCATTTGGATCACAAAATTCACTCTCCTGCTATGAAACACTAAGAAACTAACTGAACAGTACTATGCTACAAAATGCAAAACAATAATCATAATTAGCATTATGTCATTAACTATGTCCAAAGTGAGGCAAGAATAGGCAAACTGAGTGGCTCGTTATTTATGTGTGGAAGGATTTAGGACTGAGATTTGCGATTTCTGTGCAAGCTGGCAGTCAATTTGTATTGTTCCCCAGCAGGGGTATGAGAAATGTGCCCTCTTCTCCTCACTCAGGACTGAGAATTTATCCTGCATATGAGCATCCTTAAAGCTACATATGTTTGGCAGAAGTCTGCATATCTGCTAACATTTCCTTTAAACAACTGCAAGAAAAAAGAAGTTTTAAAAAAAAAGAAAAAAGCAGTAGCTACGTGCACGATCATAAATATTGCTCTAGCCTGTGTGTTTCCATGTCCCAGTAAGATTCAGGGTTTCACCAGGGAATGCAAATTGAAACTGACTGCAACAGTTGGCTCTAGATTTTGTTGTCAGGGAGCAGTATTCATTTTCCTCAGTGCCTGATTTCTGTTGCCTTTCTGCTTAAGAGGAAAAAGAACAAAAGGGGATAAGGAGGCAGATTGAGAGAGCATGGCATAGAAATTAAAATATGCTAAAATTATACCTTCTTCCTGCTATGAAGTGTCATAACCCCAGGATACTGAGAAACTAGATCTAAAATAGCAGAAATGTGCTGTTACAAGTGGGGAAGAAAGAGGCAACAGATAAAGGTACTGGCCAGCAGAGTGCAAGCATGCAACTGAGCTGCCAAACTTGAATTTACATTTTAATTTCCCCCCTACGCCAGCTTTGCTCAAAGCCATTTGGAGGCACTGTGGATCTGAGTCCTTCTGAAACAATGCTGAAGAAAAGCACAAAGCCCATATCTTTTCTTCCAGCCCAGATTTCATCTTGGAACCGTCACAATACCAGCACCCTGAGCGGTACCCAGCACAGCAGCCTTGCAGAAGCATGGCCTTGGCCCCTGCTTAGCATTGCCCATGGGATCCCATCCACACCTCATGCCCTGGTGTAACTCCCGTTTTAAGACTTGCGGGAATTATGGGCAGCCTCGTGTATGGCAGTGCCAACACTCCCCTGAGCCTCAATGGGCACACCAAGCACAGCTGTGACCTTTAGGACAGCCAGCCTCACATCACCCAGGGGCAAGCTGCTCCCTTGCCACTCTGGAGATGTTTGAACCAGTCCTGGGCCCCTTTCATGGGTGTCTGACAGAGGAGAGGAAGGAAGCAAGTGAATTCTACCAACATTTCACACTAGAAGTTCAGTTTCACCTTTTGATAGACAGTGATTTGGTCTGGTTTTGGCTCAGGTGCAGGTTCATTTCAGCTCAGTGATTTTAGCTATTCTTCTCAGATGTCATCCACTGTCACAGGATTACTGTTGCCTTCTTCCCAACCTGGAAATGAAACTCAAGACAATTTTAGTAAGGAGGTAATATAAAAGGGGATCTTTATTTGAAGGCCTTCAGAGGCAGTCATGGAAAGATGTCCACAAAAGCCCACCCCCAACCAGAGGTGAGTACATTTTTATGGGTTTTAGGAAATTAGAATAACTGATAAAAAGCACAAGTTAGGAGGACAAGTGGTGATGCAATTCTCCCCCCCCCCCAGGTCAAGACCCTTCTCTGGAGCCCCACTTCAGCACCAGTTGCACTTTGTCCATGAGAATGTACCTCAAAGAGTTGTTCTTGGTCTTGGTTCCCAAGAAGAACCAAAATAGGATAGGGACCACATACCCCCTGGGGCTTGGAACTCTGGAATTTGTTTTGTCTTTCTGCTTAAGGAAAGGCTATGGAAAAGTACTGGGAAAATTAGCTACTAATACAACAGGTGACAGAGTTACAAATATATTTGTGAAGAATACAGAGAACATAAAAGATAAAAAGGCAAAACCTAAACAGTGTCACTGTGAGCTATTATTTTAGAGGATTCTGGTGAAATATACCAGTTCCCAAACACCATTGATAATCTGGCTCAGGCTCTTCTTCTGACTTGTATATTAAATGAGCTGACATTTGTTTCAGCTCATTTTGTTTTCTGCCAGAATTCAAGCTATCTCAAAGCTATCTCAAATGAGCTTTTTTTAAGAATGTTCTTCCCTCTTCTGGTCTCTGCTTTGGTAGAGGCTTCATATTCCATTGGTCTCAGTGATCCACTGCTCCTACAGTGATCATCTGAATATCCAGTTCTTCTTGTCATTAGGGTTTTGTGCAAGAACATGCATAGTTAGGTCAACAAGAGAGAAAAAAGTGTCTTAAACTAGGTATTCCTCAGCCAGTTATAGAGAAAAAATTTGCCTGAAATAAACATCATGCCAACTGGAGAAATGTCAACCATGCTTCTGTCTGACCATGCTTCTTAGATGCTCATGTAAAGAAATTGCTGGAAGCTGCTCAAAAACTGGCAAGGTTTTTTTGGTTTTTTTTTTCTAATTTAGAACATAAAGCGTCAACAATGTCCTGTTTACACTATACTGATAGAATTTATGGCCCAATACTTTAATCTCCACCATCAACTTCCATGGGAGCTGCCTGAACAGAGGTTCTTTATTATGTGTGGAACATTTCACACCATGAAAATGTCCCCAAACACTTAACAGAGTTACATAAAACAGTCTTAGTAAATAATAGCAGAGAATAAATACATTTTAAAGATTTAGGCAAAGGAAAGCAGAAATAATTCAAACACTTAGGCAGACATGCAACACAGAGCGAGGCAGTAAATGACGCCATGTATTTCTTTTGAAAATACCTAGAACAATTGTTTTGTTTTTTCCATTTGCTCTCTAAAATACCAACACTGCCTCTCAAGAAAGCTAAAGAGAATTAGTGTCATAAACAAGCAGCCTGGAGTGTAACAGAGCCACACAGTGTGTTAAGCTTTCTTTTTAAGAAACCATCCAGTCCTGGTGTAACAAGATACTTAAACCAGTCCATGTGATTAGAGTTATTCAGCCGTGGAAAGCTGGGCACGTATTTAAATACCTTGCTGAATTGTGAAGATGATACTGAGGAAACTGCATGTTAAGGGTGGAATTAATCTTGCTGAACTATAGTTCTTTCTAAAAGTTAGATGTTCTGTTTAAGCTACTTTTATAGCCAGTTAAGAGACAGAGGCACCTGAAGGACAGTCTTTCTTTCTAGAGGGGCATCTAATATAGATGGGATGATTACCCTATCAATATGCTCACATCTCTCAGTGGACTAGAAATGTTGCTCAGGTAATTAATTTAGTTGCAGTATCTGACTTAAATATGGCTAAAATTTAGGGAGATGGGCACACATTTACTTATTCTACATCTTTCACTGCAAGAAAGATTCTTGAAAAATTTGTGGAGAGAGATTTCTCATGGCTCTGTGCACATACCAGAGATCTGCATTGCTGTGGAATCTAGGAAATTTTTAATTCCTTCACCACAAAATTTTTCTTGCATTATCACACAGGACTAAATTATAAGTTTGTTGAGTATGAAAAAAAAAATTCTGCACTTAAAAAATTTGCAGCTGAGCCCATGGCAGTTGTGTCACACCTGCAGTAATAAGAAGCACTGCAATTGTTTGTGATTTAATACTGCTACAGGTCATACAGTGAATTATAATATCTATTCTGCCCTAAAAAATGACAGTGCTGCTCTCAGAGGAAGGAACAGATTGTTCCACCTGCCACAAGATGAGCCTTGTACAGAAAATGCTCCATTATGATACCTTGGGATTATCCTCATGTAACTGGTTTGCCTAATTCAAACTGGCAGGCACAATCTGAATTCAGTGAATCAGAAGATACACAAGATTTCATCAGTGAGATCATTTGAGTAGATTAACTCAGGCACAACCAGCTTCTGTCAGCTTCTTCAGAGAACTCTTGGGGCAAAAGAGGTGAGGACAGAGGCCAAACAAAACTGCTTGATTGCAAGTGCCTGTATCCCGCGGTATCAGAGGTATACACAAGGTAACTGGTTTTCTAGGGATGAAATATCCTGTTTCTAGGGATGAAATATCCATCCTTAGAAACTGGGTTAGCAGGTTCTCACAAGCAGACATGTCATGTGCAGAGCTTGCAGTACAACTTATAGTTCTTCTTATAAGAGTTATAAATGCCTCATTTATACTGTAGACACAACTTCACTGTCTCAAAATCTTAGTAACAATCGAATAACAAAATGCAAACATTATACTTTGTCAGCATAGACAAAACAATTATATTAAAGGTCCTACAGGCATTGCTTGTTTGTATTAATAATTCCTGCTTTTCAATCAAGCTGTACAAGATGCCAAGTTAATTATTTTAAATACTTTTCAGTCTTGGCACTTTATTTGGATTGCAAGTGGGGAAGTGAGGAGAGAAACAAAGAGCAGAGAAATGGAAAATCCTTCACCATCAAATAATTGAGGCATATGACAGAAGAGGATTTAGGAGGAAAAAGCCCTAAGGAGATTTTGGGAGGTTTCACTGGTTTGTTCAATGGTGAACCGTCCAAAAATGAAATGCCTGAAAAGCTGGAGGCTGAACAGCTTAAGATAGACTGTGCACACAGAAACATTGCAATGTTAACTGCTGGAAGAGCCATAAATTATGCATTTCTGATGTGTCTCTATAGGCCTTGTAACCTTCTTTCGACCCTTAGGGTTCTCATTATCTGCAGGAGCAATTAACAGACAGTATCTTGCAGCTAGTGTGATTTCTTACCTTTAGAGTGATTTCAAATCAAATAAAAGGAGGCTAATAGAGCCAAGGAGGCCTGAGCTGTGAAGTTACTTCTGAAGTATATTGGATGGAAATAATCTGTAAATTGAAGGTACATGGTGCCAGGGAGGCTGGATTATGTCTGGCTGGTTTTGCTTGCTGAATCTTTTATGTTTTGGATAGATATTGTTGTTCCTGTGAGATATTATGCAAGTGACACAAATAATAGAAAATGCCTTCATTAATTCTGAAAGCCCTAACTTCCCTTACTTCAGCAACTTCAAGCTGATTAATCAAAAGATCTGTCTTTTTAACCAGCAAGAATAAATTAAAGACAAAAAAGGTAAAAAAAAAAGCACACTTAGGACTGATCTTAAAAAAAAGAAGTTCCAGTGACCAACAATCTGCTTAACTCCCCAAACCCAGCAGAAATTTTTCAATATTTAAGATACATGAATAGCTTAGGAAAAAATAATGATCAAGTGTAAACTACACAATTCGAAGATAAAATTTGTACAAAACTAATTATTTCAAGTCTTCAAAAATCGAAATTAAATGTTTCTTATCTGAAAAAGCAGATTGTTGAATACAAATCAGTCCTATATTATGATTTCTCTAGAGCTGTCCTATTGCAACATGGAAATCCATGACAATGTTTAATATACAGAGTCTGGCACAGTTCTACGTGTTCCTCTAGTGATGCACCATCATTTTCTTTAGTGGTAACATGCTTTATTTTCGGTTCCTTCCTCCTTCCCTCAGTTTTATCCTTTCAATACATGAAAATCATTCCAAAGACTACTACCTTATATGCACTGAGGTACATTATAAAAGCCACATAAGTTAAAAAATAATTACTAAATTTCTGGTTTAAAAAAAACAAAACAGATTTTCAAAATATATAATAAAATGTTTATTAATGCCATGTCCCATTAGCCCACACAAGCCACCATTTTCCAAGAGCATATTTTTACTGTTTCCTCATGAGTTAGCGCTGAGTCTGGAAATGGGATTTGTATATATTCCTACACCATACAGACTTACTGATTTCACTGAGAATTCAGGCAGAGTCAGAGATCTGGCTTCCATTACAAGACTGAAGCTTTAAGTTTCAAGTTCTTGGGATTGAGAACATTTTTCTCCTGTAAACTACACCACCTTGAAAATGCTTACAAGGAAAACCTTGGAGTCATTCCGTTCACCTGAAGTTTATCATCACTCACATGTGGCCAGGCTTTCTCTACCAGAAGTAAAATCAGATAAGAATTGAGACTGGATTTGCAGTAATATGATTTTATTCTTATCAAAATTATTTTTAAAAAGCTATTGAGCCTAAAAAGAATTTCCAATTTATGATATAAAGTGAAATTTCATCTTACATGTAGAAATACCAGTATATTTATTAATGTCTAAAGTGTAAATGATAAAGAGATTTCAGAAGCAGAAAATGAAAGGGTGCTACTGAGCTTGTAAGGTGGGGATGTATTTTGGCAGACTGGTTATCATTTAGCACAGCAAAGTCAATCATCTGACTCTGGATGTCGTTCTTCACTACAGGAAGGAGTTAGACAACATAGATCAGGAAGAGGGGAGTCAGAAAGTCACGATGGCCTTGGGGGATTTCAGTTACTCAGGTATTGATTAGGATGACTATTTTACAAAAGGTATAGAGAGGAACATTTGTAAAGGTTGACTAGGGTTGCTTTTTTTAGCAATTGTTGATGTGACTACAAAATGAGAGGTTAATTAGAAACTTGTCCTAACAGTTGTGAGCGCTGATAAATACAGCTCAGGAAACAGCAAGACCTTTCTGGGTCTGAAATCTGCCTTGAAGCTGGGAAACACAGCACTGTTTTCCTCTCACACCTGTGACCATTCCTTTCAGAAACTCCCTTGTTTCTGTCATACTGACAAATGACCATATGATTTCTAAAGGTCTTTTGTCCCTCCTACATTATCTCATAATGTCTCTGCTCTGACTAAATTCCTTAAAAAGTCAGATTTACATCACAGGCATACTACCCACAGGGGTTTACAGAGACAAATCTGTGTGTGTGTGTGTAAATACTAAGTCATCATCGTAATACTAGAAGTTTTTTGGGAGCAATGCTTTATATTCCTTCAAAAGAAGACCCATAATTAGGCGGAACGTCCTCAAAAATTACCATAATGGCAGTTAAATAACCAGTGTGGTATGGATGTGAAATCATCAAATCATGTTGCCAAATACCTCAATAGAAATTAAATCACAGTCAGAATAAGAGCCACCTCTGCTCTTGAAGAGTTTACTCATTGTACACAAGGAGTGCTTCTTAGTCATCACAACACTCTCCAGGAGTTTCATTAAACTGAGGGCTGCTTCAAGGCCACGTGTTCGATTAACCCCATATATTTTTTGAATGCTTGAACGGTGTGTTTATTTAAGGTTTAATGCTACCTTCAGATATTCAGCCTCAAAACCTCACTAACAGAGCATGTTTATGCTCTATTGTCTTTTGGGAAGTGGAATGTGAAAAGGCTGACATTGCTTCTAACACTGCTGTTTATTGAGTATCTCTATGCCCCACTTCAGCCAAAGGTGATTCCTCTGCAATTAAAATGGAATTTCATCTGTTTCCAGCCTGTCTTTCATGCAGCTTCCCTGACTGAGTCTGTAATGAGCAATTTGGGACCAGCTAGCTCATTCATGTTCTGAATCAAGAAGTTCCAGTTTTTCCCCAGTACATCAGGAACACTGTTGTTTTTCAGCTGCTGTGTGTGCATGTTTAGTCTGGGAGGGAAATTTCTACAGAGTCTAGAACGAGGTCTCCATAACAGGTCAGATCTATTTTGGGGGATTTTGAAAGATGCAAAGTATTTGTGAGCACAAGGATATCCTAAAACACATTGGCAGTGGTAACAATTAAAACTGAGCTGTGAGGTATGATTTCCCACTCCTTCGGGCCACACAGATTTTCATGTGAGAGAAACCAGCGGCCTCCTCGTGCCGGCTGGAAGGAGCGGCCCAGAAAAATCCTTCTCGGTGCGTCATTCACGCTGGAGAGAGAACTATCCTGCTGCCAGACCCTATTTTCCTTTCGCTGTCAAAACGTACGGAAAAGCCTTCCTAGCTGGCTCCGGCTTCATTCATTGCGAGTTTGAGGCGGGCAGCGCGGTCCCCGCCGCAGCCCCGCAGTGCCACCTAGTGCGAGCCGGGCCTCCCGGCCTGGGCCCCGCTGTGCGCCGGCCCCGGGGCCCTGCGGCCTCCGGCCCTCGGCACGGAACCCGGCTCCGGCCCCGGCCTCTGCTGGCCCGCGGAGCTAAGAACTTGTAGCTGGAGTTGTACCGCTGCTGAAGAGCAGGGAGAAGGCAGGGGAGAGGATGGCTCAGGCAGTTCAAAGCGCATTTGGCGTTTTAAGCGCCTGCCTGAGAGAGCTGCTCAGGAGCGTCGAGAAGAGATTCCTTCAGGACGCCTGGGGATTGAATAGATGTCGCTGGGCGCATAACCTAGAGTTTATCAAGCTGAAAAAAAGCAAATGGGAATTCAGGTCAAACTTCTTTCCTTGCATCTGTGAGAGTAAATATACCGGCAGAAATCCACGATACAGCTGGGTGAAGGGGAGGCTGAAAGGAGCTGTAAACAGAGGGTGAGCAGGAGGATCGACCAAAGGAGTAGTCATGCGGGCTTGCAGTTGTTTGGATGCTTCGCTCATCCTGCTGGCTTCTTCAGCTTTCTTGCTGGAGCTGCTAATACATGGTGTGCATATAAAACAGTTCCAAACTGCTAAAAGAAAGCATAGTGAGGCACATTTGTTATACTGCTTGGCAAAAAAAAAAAACCCAGCAAACTTCACACATAATAAGTAGTGCATCAAAATCCATACCTGCTGTTTAGGAAAAGATATGCACACATTTATTACCAGTTTTAAGTCCTTTATAATATCAAATGTAGCTATATCAAATCCCAGAGGGACTCTCCTGCAGAAAAAGAGAAATATATTGCATCAGTATTTCATTATACAGTCCACTGATCACAAAACACATCCACTCTAGGTTTACCCCAGAGTCCCTACCTAACATGCTGTTCACTCAGAACAAATGCAAGCTCCAGAGTCTCAGGAAAGGGAGTTTAAACCACAGCCTTTCATTGTGGCATCTTATTCCCTGAAGATAATTAGCACACTTCACAAAGCTCTGATTAAAGTTGTCTTTTCTTTTTTCCTTTTCTTCTGTTAATCTTATCCTGTCATCTAATGGTCTGAACACTGTAAAAATGAAAATGCATTCATTAAGTTAATGGTTTTGTGGACTGAGATACAGCATGTCTCTTGTATTTGCTGGCTTCCCTAAGAAGTACCTCTGCAACCAGGTGTTGCCTACCACAATTACATTTTAGAATATGGAAACCTCCATCTTCTTTATAACAAGCTGAGAGTAAGTGGTCTAGGAGCACACTGGCAGTATTCCCTCATCCCCAGAGGTGCCATCTGGCATGTTTAAACCTCTTTATGTTCCCATTATGATGTTAATATGGGGAAGAGAAGATGGGGGTGCAAGAGTCAAGCAAGACAACTTATTTTAAAAATGGCAATTTGATATGTCACGGCACTAGTTCCTGAAATGAGTATGGTTTTATGCTTCCAAACATTGACAGATTTAGTCAGTTAAGAGATCATGATGTCTACGGTAATGGACATCTGGAGTGACATAAAGTTTGTTCTCTTCATACTGCACAAAGGAGGTAAGAAATATGATTAACCAAAAAAGTATATTTTAAATACCCACTTTACACAGAGATAAAACACTTCAAGAGACATTAAGCAATGAGAAATAAAACTCTCAGTAATGGAGAGAGCAGTGGTATGCAGGAACACTACACTATTCAGCAACAAAATGGTTACAGTACAATGCAAATTGTTCACTTTAACATTCAAGTTGCCTGCTCTTGCCCCTGGTTGCATAACAAACTCAGACTCAAATAATGATTGCTTTCTACACTGAAACAGTGTTCTTCTAAAAGATTACTATTGTTCAGACTTTTTCAGGAAATTTAGAGGGGTTTATGCTGTTAAATCAAAATTCTAGGTTCCTGTTTTGATTCAAACTATACAAATTCAGAGTAGAACAGAGCATTTGTGTAAAATAAGTTAATACACAAAAGCATCCTGTTTTCTCCTCACAAATGGTCTGCTAGAGCTCCAATTTCAACAGTGTCGCTTTCATGATATCTTGTCTTTTGAAGCTGAAATTCAAAGTGTGACTTTGAGAACATAAAGATGAGAAATTGGAATCAGAGGGTATACCATAACAGTTTTTATAGAGAAGTAACAGAAAGTTGAAGAAGTTTTAAGTAAGCAGGATTCTGTCAAGACACATACAGAAATTATTGTAGGAATTTCTTTCCTTCTCTTTTATTAGTATTTTGCATTGAGATAATATTTATAATTACTGGACAACCTTGCCAAATTGAGCTATCCCAACATATAGACCATCCCTACATATACTAAAAGCAGTAACACATAGTGAACTAAAACATGTGGAGGTCAAAGTAGAAACATTACAAAAATGTAAAGGGAAGATAAGCAGTCCATTTTCCACCACTGAATATAATAAAGTTCCATAGGTTGTCCTCTGCCTTGCCTATCCATGGAGGTGAGATGGGAGGAAGCACAAAAAGAGGACAACAAAAAAGGATAGTTTTGTTATGAATCCCGGTATTTTATTGAAGTTCTTGCTGTAAGTGAAAGATACTGGAGAGACTATAAAAGAGCAACCAGAAGATGTGGGCTGATGGACAATGAAGAGCTGTATTTTGGGGAAAGCAGAGGCAGAGAGACACTAGATAAGTGATGACAGTTATGAGGAGGATGTGACAGGTTTTGTCCTCAACAAGATGGTAAATGCATTGGGATGGGGAGCAGAGTATTTGGAGTTTGTGTTAAGTATAAGTAATGATGACAGTGGTTTTCTTTAAAATTGTTCCAAGAGGCTGTCTGCTCTCTTTTCTGGTGGTTAGTGCTGGCTGGCACAGTAGAACTTTTCACCATAGCTTACTAGAATCTGGATAAAGGAACAAAAGTTAAGAGCCTCTTAGAAAATCAACACTGCAAGAGCTGAAGAGTGCAGTGCAAGATCGATAGCCTGGAGCACCCACCTCTGTGGCATGAGTACTGGCACAAGGGCTCCTTTCCCACATTTACATTTGTTTATTCAACCACAGCAGCCTTAGATTTCCCTCTGTCATAGCCTGATAACAGAAAACACTTCTGCTTTTGTAAGCAAAGCTTAAGAAATCATCCCCACCCAGACCTGCTACTTTATAGCAAGTAGGAACTGGAGTGAAAATTTATCTCTGTCTTTAGATATTAGAGGGGTTTTTTTTGTCTCTGTTGAAAAACAATTACTTCAGATGGTTCACTGCAAGATTTTTCTATGCAATCATCAAAATTAATTGGCTCTGCTGATTAGTGTTAGAACCATAAAGGTAAAAGGTTGGTTAGGAACTATAGTTTTTCTGCAGTGTTCTGCATGTTTAAACTTTGGGATATAATTGAATACAACTTTGGTTAAATGAACATTTCAATATTAAAATTTACAATCAAACTGGCAATTAAATAATCCTTCTGTTTTTCCTTTTAATTAACAAAAGCACATTTTAAATAGATATCTCTTGTGTTTCTATGCATGACAGAAAAATATGGATTACATTCCTTGCACTTTGGTAGAAGTTTTACGAGGTTGGGGTAAAATCCTAGTGTAGTGGGTTGACCCTGGCCAGCAGCCAAGTACCCACACAGGAGTACTCACTCCTCTTCCCTCCTCCAGGAGTACAGGGAAGAGAATAGGAGGAGTAAACCCAAGATAACTCCTGACAGTTGAGATAAAGACAGCTTAATAAGTGAAGCAAAGGGAAAAAAACTATACTAGTGCTGCAAAGACAATCACTCACCAGCTTCCAAAAGCAAGAGTGCTGCCCAGCCAGTCTCTGAGCAACAGCCACCTTGGAAGTTAAATTCCCCAACTTCTTGCTTCCTGTCCCACAGCTATTGTTGCTGAGCATGATGCCGTAGGATATGCTCTATCCTTGGTTGGTTCAGCTCAGCTGTCCCAGTTGTGTCCCCTTCCAGCTTCTTGTTGCTCTCAGCCTGCTGCTAGGGAGGAGAGAGGGGGAGCAGAGTAGGAAAAGGAGAAAACCTTGGTGCTGTGAAGGCACTGTTCATCAATAGCCAAATCTCAGTGTGTTATCAACACTCTTTAGCACAAGTCCAACACACAGTGCCGTATGGGGTGTTAGAGGTTAACTCCACCCCCACCAGACCCAGTACCCCCTCTCGCTGATTTCAGAATGGAAAGGATTGTTACTTTCCCTTCCGCCGTCACCCATGACTCTGGAGTTACAGTCTGGAATGGAAAAGTTCTCCAGCCTTCACCTCTGGTCTCATCCATAATCTCAGTGAAAAGAGGAAGACCTGTAGTGGTAGGCAGGAGCACAGAGGGTACAAAAAATTTTTCAGCAATTTTAAATGCTTTGTAGCAGCATTAAATTCTGCTTTAGTGGTCTCATAACTATTTCATTTATTGATGAATTATGTTTTTGAGCCGTGCCACTGTCATACATACTACTCACTGATAGTATCAGGTTAATGAGATGAGCAATTTTATACTTCTTTTGTGTTTTCACCAGTACCAAAGTGAAGTGTTAAACAAGAGTGTGTTTCTTCAGAAAAGGAAAGGAAAAAAAATTAAAAAATAAGAGATTAGCTTATGAATCATGAGGTCCTTTTAATGGCATTGATTTTGCTTATCATGTCATAATTTCAATTTTAGAGTGAAACTGACAACTTCAAATTTGTCTATGGTCATCTCAGGTTCAAACTTCAACAATAAGTCAACACCTGTCCATGTAAGTGGATTCCATTGCTTCCATTGCTTTAAGGCTGATCTGTTTTCCTCTGCTTAGGTGGGAATCTGCTTTGCTCCCTTGCTGCATCCCACAGCAATTAGCTTGTACAGAAGGCTGTGAAAATAATGCTTTTCTTTGTTTCTCCACTGACTTCTGTGGTCCTCCACATCTGTTTGTGGCCTGTGTTCCCCTCCTCTTTTGCCAGCTGTCACATTCTCCATATGTATATCTGTATCTGTATGTACTGAAGGGCAAGAAACAAGACCAGGCTGGGATGGACATGGGTGTGCACTGTCCCAGCCCCAACCACCAGTACTCTCCAGGCAACAACTAGGCTGCATGGGAAATCAGCACAGCCCCAAGGTCTGCTTCCAGAAGGCAGTTTGGATGGCATTGTCCTCCTTGACTGTGTTTGGGGTTTTGGGGAGATGAAGGGGAATTAGGAAGAAGATTATAACTGTAGGGATGTAAATTATGTTGTTCTCAGAGCCAGCAATGACTCTTAGCCCATTTTATTCACAAGGTTAGGCATGCTCCTGCACTTAATCAAGGTTTTCTCCTTCTGCTTCTTATTGCTTGATATCCAACATAATTCTAGCTGTCCATTTTCTTGCGTCTTTACATCACCCAGCCCCATCTTCTCTACAATTGTTTGTAGAACCCAAAAACAAATCTTCTCTAAGGCCTTTCTGTCTCCCTGGAAACAATGGGAATGCATGCACACTTTACTAGGGCAGCAGAATGCACCACCAGCAGTGCCCACATCTTGCCTCCTTTGAACCAGAACTACTCTGTAAATGGGAAATTTTGCAAGGCAAAAATAGGAATGTTGTTAGACACTAAGAGTTGGCAAATTAAATTCATCTGAATTCATCTGCCATGCTGTCAACTGGGGCTATTTGCCTGCAAGTCCCTATAGGTAAAGTGGCAGCTCATCTCGTCAGAGAAGCACCTCACAAAAGAGATGTTCAGATGTGAAATCCCTTCAGATCCTCATGCTGTGAACTGCCCCCTTGTTCTGATGACACCTGTGTTGAATAGCTCTGTGCTAGAGGTAAAATATAGGAGAACAGCAAAAGGCAGGTCTGTATTGACAGAAGTAGGTGCTGTGATGGAGCCCTGGGAAACTGACACCAAGTTTCTGTGGGGAACAGTGACACCGAAGGCAAATTTAATCTTTGGACAGGATTAAAAAGGGAGGGGGACAAGGTGCAGTGGTGCTAGAAGCCAGGAGAGGGAGTCTGAGCCCAGGAGAAGGAAAGGATGACGGGAAAAATCCTCTTCATCTGCTTCTTTGGTGGTGGATTGATGGGAGATGTTATGGGGGCAGCAGAAAAGCCAGTCAGGTCATTCTCCCAGGGAGTGTGCCTGTGTGTAACCTTCCACCTTAACCCAACAGCAAGGTTGGCAGCCTCTCACCTAGAACCAGGAATATTTGATTTTTCAGTGGTCTCATCAGCCACACTACAGTAAGAGCGTTTTACACTTGGGCTATTAATTATTGTGACCCTTTTGCTTGTTAACATCAGATGTGCTGTATTGAAGTGCATGCATATCTACTGAAATCTTTAATCTTTAAATAGTTTTTTATATATGTATCTATATATATATACATGTGACTAATTGTACCAGTGACTAAATAAATCTATTTTTATCCAATCCTGATTCAACAGATATGCACCCTCAGTTTCTTGCTGACATACACAGATGTAATCAAAATGACAGCAACTCTTTTCCCACCTCTGTAGAGAAGAAATTGTGCAGGTTGTGGATGAATGTAATTTCTACACTGCATTTCTTTAATTCTCTCTCGTATATGTGAAATGATGCCTAAACAGTTGATGAATTGAAAATAGTGTGCATAATGTGGTAACTTTTGGAAAATCAGACCAAGACCAAGGAACAGCAATTTGTTGTTTTGTTTTGTATTTGTCTTAAACCCAAGTGGTCTCAGTGGGGTCATGTTTAAGTGTTCCAAATAAATTCAGGCCAGAGCCTACTTTTGAAAATTTTAATTTGGTTTCAAACCAGGTATCATTCTTGTGTCAAATGTTCATGCACTGATCTCTGGAACCACTTTATCTTCTTTAGTTACCCTACCATTCTCCTTCTTGAACCCTTGGTGATATTTATTTTTTTCCTGATGTCAACATGTGGTCCCTTTGAAACTATGAGCAGCTTAGAAATCAGTTTTACTGGTGCCTGGGTGAGGGTTGAAGAGCAAAGAGAAAACAGTTTGAGACCAGCCTGAGAAATACCTACAACTGGTTTCTAATCTTCTTTATCTTGTCTCACCACAGACCCCTCACAAGACAGCCATCACCTGAGTGCTACATTTGTTTTCTTAACAACTGTTGTAACAGCAGCACAGATAATGAGCTTGACCTCACTTTGGTCACCCTTGTGATGGTGATGTGAGGTTGTTGTGAGGAGCGCTCACTTGTCTGCAAGCAGTGGTGGGAGGGAGCTCAGCACAGGGTACCTGCTGGAGGCCCTCTGCTTTTAGGACAGGCTTCTGTTTCTGAAAAGTCTGGAAGGATCCATTCTAAACCTGGCTGGAATGCTTTAACAGTGTGGTTAATGCATAAAATCATGCTGTTTCATTTTGGGGAACTATGAATCATTATATTTAATACCACATTTCACTTTATTCTTACTGAATGGCCCCAGTCAAAACTAGATTTATTCCCAGCAGACTGGGAAATGAGGTACCATGATGCAGAATAGTTGATCTTTCAGACATGCCATCACTCTTAGTTGAAGACTGGGTGCACAGAAATAGGTTGGGTTGGTGCTAGCCTTTGCAGAAGTCGGGTGAGGTCAGTGTGGGGTAAAGGAGTGTTTTGTATCCCTTCACATCTGATAGTTCCGCACATTTCTTCTCTATGTACCTTAAACTGACAAGGAATAGATTGCAACAAGTTGGATGTCAGCCTTGGAGCACTGCCTCACAACTGAATTTCCTAAGGTTTCTGTGAATTTGCTGGTGTTTTGCTCTTCAGAAAGGACAAATTTTCCCCACTCCACATTTTCCCCTCACACAGTAGACAAAACTAAATGAAATTTCAGTGTTTTGGTAGCATTTGACACCTGCTGTGGGGTTATGTTGGGTCACCTTTGAAAAGTAGTGACAGCAAAGTTTCTAGGTGACTGATGTACTTAGAATTTTTCTTTAATGTCATTTTCATTTAATGTTTGTTTCCTGTCTACCATATCCTATAGGACAAACCTCAAAAAAACCCCAAACTTGCCTTTGCCCAGAAGGGGCATTCTCAGATGAAAACACGTATTAAATGTTTTGGAATTATGATGAATTGTGGAGCTGAGGGCAGACAAGTGTGCACATAATATTTCGATTATTTTGTCCTCTTTAAATTAAAGCTTGATGAGAATCAATGTCAGTGTCCTTGCCCTTGCAAGAAGAAAGACAGTACTTTACCCAGAAGAGTGAAGGTAGTCAGTGCCTCCAAATGGGAAAAGACACAGAATATATGTGTAAGAAGTACCAAACCTAAGGCAAAGGCACATTGTGCCCACCCACTCTCTGAACATGGATAAAGATGTAATTTTTCACCTGTGTTACTTTATTGAAAAGATGTAAGAAACTTTCATAGGAAAACAGGCTAAACTGGCTATACTTTCCAAAAAGAACAGAAAGAAAGTGAGCAAAGTATATCCAAAGGAAAAAAAATGGAAGAGGTAATTACATAAATATTTCTCTATTAACTTATTCCACATTTTTTATTGATTGAGAAATCTTTACAATTTGCTAGGTTTTTAGCTGCTATTTATTCATACCATAATGTAATGGTATCTGGTTCTCTGAATATGTGTATTTTAAAAAATTCTGCCAAGTAGATTTTAATCTTCTTTCAATGCAAATACTTTACTTCCAGCTTGATACAGAAGTTTCTATTGATAGTCTGTTTCACTTGGAAATACATTGTCTAAATACATTTTCTTAGCCTTGGAGAGAATGGAGAAAAGTAAATCTTAGATTTCTTTCTTTATTATTAATGTTCCAGCTGCTTTGTTAAGTTGGGGGAAAAACCAAATGGGAAATGTTTTAAGGTCCCAAATATGGTGTCTTTAAAAGAAGTTATGACAGTTTAAATTAACTAAATGAAAAAAAAAAAAAAGTAATAGCTGTTTCTGTGGTGGTGCATGTGGTAAAATCTGTGTATCTACTTCAGAATGAACTTCGAAGGTGTTTTCCAAAAGCCAGGCAAAAAAAGTATCATAAAGCTTTTTGATGATGCCCTTTCCATGTTATCATGCAATACAGTATTTTCACTGTATTTTGTTATGGATTTGCTTTAGGAAATGCAGTGAACCATACAAAAAAATCCACTTTGTTATTTTAAGCATAAGTTTGTCTCCAGAGAGTTTTCTATGCTGATCAGGCTGAACTTTATGTGGCCTTGTGTGACTGTTAATATTAATCTTTCCTTTTCATATTTTAGTTTTTCTACCACAACTTGAAAATTACTGCTATAACAACACACAAAGGTGTTCCCTTTCTTTCTTGTCTTTCTCTCTTGCTCTTCCTTTCCCAAGATCGCTTTCTCTGCTCATACAAAGCTAAATTACCAGATGATATCAGATGGAGATCAGCATCTTTCACAGCAGCTCCATTCCAACTTGCAGGTGCTGCCTACCAGGGTAAAGCTGACACTCATGTTTGTGCACAGACAGGAATAAAGTGTTATGTTAAGGAATAACCGAATGAATAATAGGCACTAAGGTAGGTTGTAATTGGTGGTTCACATGCAGGTAAAAAAAAAACAGCAACCTTCTTATTTGGCAAAAAAATATGACTGAAGATAAGCTTATAAAGACACAGAACATGCTGCCCTTAATACACAGGTTTTCTTTGTGATTTCATCAGAGATTTAACATGTGATCCTGGGTGAGCCATTCAATTTCAGTGCATCTCTTTCTTCATCTGAGAAGGTGAGGATGAAGCATGCCTGCCTTACAATACAATGGAAAAGGAACACCAGTAATTCATATCTCAAGCATCAGGGGAGAGTCTGTTAGAATTGAGAAGGATTGATATTTATTTTTATCTTAAATCCAGCATTTTATCCATCTCTTGAAGTACAATGCACACAAGCACAACAAGCCAATTATTTCCTAATATATCCAGGATACTCATATGCACGTGTAGTACTGCACAAGTGTGTCTGCAGAGATCACCTTCATTGACTGTCTGATTTCATATAATCAGTGATGCATAATCCAGGTCTCTCCACACCCTTATTACCAGTTCTGGCCCTCTAAAAGCTTCTTAAATATTTAACTCTTCTCACTGCAGAGACAGCTAAGAAATGTAAGCAACACCGTAGCAAAGACTCTGTACAGAGTAATTTTTTGCGTGGGATAAACCTCTCAAGCAGTGATATCTTTGCATACTCACAGATATAAATACACAAAAATATAGGCTGTATATATGGAGAGGGATAAACACAATCTCTAGTAATGAAGTTCCTTGCATTGCTTACCTGGTAGTTGTTAATGAAAAGAGTGTAATACCACAGTTTTTCTCTTTCATGTGTTTTTATGGGTTGAAAGTATTGTGTTTTATTTGCTGACATAATATGCTCCAGCTTCATGACCCTGGGCATAAATAACACACTTCCATATCTGTTTCATCCATAGCAGAGCCAGTTCAAACATTCCCTGACTTTCATGTAAATCACAGAGTCACTGGGGTTGGAAGTGACCTCTACTCAAAATAGAAGTAGCCACATGGTCACACCAGGCTGCTGAGGGCTTTATCCAGACAGATATTGAACGTTTCTGAAGGTGGAGACTGTAAAACCCCTTTTACAGCCTGGGCAGCCTGTGTCACCGCCTTATTGTCCTTATGGGGAAAAAGGTATTTAGCTCTGTTCAGTTTGAACCTCCTGTGCTTCAGCTTAATGTTATTGCCTTCATCTTCCACCTTTCTCTTCCTCTGGACAGTCTGGCTCAATCTTATTGATGATCTCATAGGTACTCCAGGCTGAGCAAGCCCTGGTCATGCAGCATCTTCTCACATGGTAAGGGCTCTAGCCCCTGGCTGTCTCAGTGAACTCCTGCCTAACTCAGCCTAGCTGATCAGTGCACCTTGTATGGGGGGCTCCAAACTGGATATGCAGATATGTATGTGTATATGTATATGTATATGTATATGTATATGTATATGTATATGTATATGTATATGTATATGTATATGTATATGTATATGTATATGTATATATGTACATGTGCCCTAACAGGTACTGCATAAATGGAGTCACCAGCTCCCTCAATTTACAGTCTGTGCTTCTAATGACACTACTCAGGATGCCATTCAAGCAGGGAACATGGGGCTTACGTCCCACCTGCTGTTTGCCATGGTCCTCAGGCCTCTTCATTGGAGCTACTCCCCCCACCAGTCTGTCCCATTCTGCCAGCCATTCTTCCTTTTCAGGGGCAGGACTATGCTGTTCTTACTGAATTTCATAAGTTTCCTGTTGCCCTGTTCCTCCAGCCTGCCAGGAAGCAGCCCTGCCTTGGAGCATATTGGCTGGTCCCCTCAGTTTGGTGCCACCAGCTCATCTGATGAGTGAGCAGTGTTGCATCCTCCAGGTGATTGACAAAGATACAAAGGTCCCAGGACAGACCCCTGTGGTGCTCTGCTTCTCACCAGCCTCCAGACAGAATACAACCCATTAACCACCAACCTCTGGGCCCAACCATCCAACCTCACTCTCTCTTTGTGCAGAACTAATCCTGCTCAAGAATAACATGGACAGAAACAGTTTTGGCTGGATGACATAACTGATCCAGTTTGCTGCAGAGCCATGATTTCACATGTGCTATGACAACACTGGGGGAGGTGTAGAGATGTAAACCAATTCAAGGCAGGGAGAGTGGCAACTTCTTAAACCAGTTTAAGTGGCACATAAGATAGTGGCATACACTAAATATTAAAATTTTTAACCTCTTATACCACACAAAAATGCACATGAAGCTTGCTTATCTATGGGCTTCTAAAAATTTTCTGCAGCTTCCTAGACAAAATATTTGTGTATTCAGGGAGAAAATTACATACTTGCAGCAATTAAGTTTTTAACCAACTGGCACCATTGCCAGTCATGTACATGCAGTTACAGTAAACAGAGTAGGATTTGCATTTCCCTTGGTCTGTGTTGTACCCTGCCTTCATTTGTTAGGTTATTGTCTCTTCTCAAGTAAAATTGGTATAGAAACAGACAAAATTTGGAGGAGAAGGGTATTTGATTTTTTAAATATTTGTCCAGAGTAAAAGGGGAAGTCCACAGCACAACCATGAGGTCTGTATAAATTTCCCATATCCTACTTGCAGTGATAAGTGCTTATAGATATGTTCTTCCATGTACTAGCTCAATAAGAAACAAGAGAAACCAAACCCCCACTACTATTTGTTTTATAAACCAAGCCTAAAATGTTTTAAAACCTAAGAAATTAAAATAAAAAGGAGAAAAATATCTGCCATGGTTTGTGCTTCTAATAAGTATTCACAAATTACTTTATATTTATAATAAACAATCAATTGGGAGTAAATTTTGGCTTTCTTTTAATTCAAGGAAATGTTCCAGAAACTTTTTCTGCATAACGTGTACTTCAAATATCTTCTTTTTTTGGAAATGCCAATTGAAGACTGGTAGTGTATGGTTTGATAGAGCCTATGAGGATCATGGTTCTAAGAATGGCATGCAATCCACTTCTCTCTTGTCTAAATTAATTTCAAATAACATTGGAATCATGATGCTCTGAGCATATAAGTGAAGTTTTTATAATAAAAGGTATTGTTTCCCTCTACAAACTTTTCCTAAAGTAAATTATTTTCTCAAAGGTTTTACAGCACATGCTAAGAATTCCAAGTATAAAGGAGATGAAGGCAGAGGTTACAAAAGAGTACTGGACAGAAGGCAGTGCATGCAGTGCCTTCTCCTTAAGCTTTATTATGGAAATCCCAGTGCCCCGTATGCCTCTACATGCAACATAAAGCCAGAAATTAATGACATATTTAAATGGTACATTTGAGCTCACTCTGCTAGTCTCTGTGAACTCTCTGAAGAGGTCAAAAGAGTGTGCTCAGATCATAAACTCAATACCAATACTTAATGCCTGACAGCAATTCTGCTTAAGTCCTATTGATCAGTCTTCTTGTCATGTGATAGCACTCCACTGCATTACCCAAACCATTTACGTTACACATTTCCATCCCATGCTAATAAACCAGTCAGGTCACTTGTTGCAACAGCTTCAACATCACCTCCAAAGTGCACTCCTTCAGGTCAGAACCTGTTGTTTCTTTCAGCAATGCCTGGGTGCCTCCCAGAGTGGGGGTGGTTGTAATCATTCACCGCCGCCCCCATTGTACCACTTACGATTTCTTCTTCTTGCACATTTATGTAAGGACAAAGGTGCAAAAGTGCTACAGCAGTGGGAGATGATACTTCCCCGTTCAGAATCATAGTGACATGTTTACTGACAAATGCATGTTTGTCACCTACATGGCTTTTTGCATGCTCTTTCTCAGTGCTCTTTCTTATTCCTTATCCCTACTCTTTAATTCACCAGGTTCTGTTGTTAAATTGTTTCCCATATGTTGTTTTATCAAGAAAATTGATCCAGTTTTCTAGATTACATGCAAAGCATTTAATGACAAACATCTTTTGTAATATCTGCAGATTAGACCCTTTATTTTCCTTCATTTTTCTATATGTTAGTCATTGCTCAGCAGAAGCATTGAAAATTAGTAATTATTATTCAGTGGTCTATGTAGAAAAGTGATAGAGGTTCTGTCACAGGAATCTGAGGCACTGCACTTGATGAAATTGAAGGTCATGCTAGACCATTTATTTCTGACACTGGCCAGTAGGAGAGATATTTAGGGAAAATGTGTAGGAAATATTGTTCCCTCCTCTTGGCAGGTTCTCCTCTGTGTTGCACAACAGGAGTATGGAAATCAGTGATCATCAGTTGAAAGAAGAGCTGTTCTGGCTGTATGTAAGAGGGAACAAAAATTCATCAAGACAATTAATCATGGAACAGATTGTCCAGAGAGGTTGTGAACCTTTCCTCCTTGGAGATTATCAAAAGAGTTGAATCTTTTGGCTTGTATTCAGTGTTGATGCTGGTCTGAGGAGGAGTTTGACTAAGTCACCCAGGTCCCTCATTGATTCTAGAAACCCTGTAGGAGTAATTGTCCCTTTTGCAATCAGAGAGCTATCACATCTCTGAGCAGTTCTCACCCTGATTGCACGTGTCTAAATCTGTTTCTCATGAAATGAACAGCTGCAGTTTTGTTTGTTCTAAAGGCAACAGTATTTAGACTATAATTTCATAGAATTTTATTCAAAGACCATGATTATTTTTGTTCAAACATTGGCTCAGTTTTCACCTTTAGATGCATGGATTGGCAGCTGTAGCTATCAAACAGAAATCAGTGACATTTCAAATACACCTTCTGTAGAAATAAGTGTTCTCAGTTAAAAAGTTTTAATTATGGCCCAATGGGGGCAATTATTTTCAGTAGTTTTATGACATGTATCTGCTATAGGTATTTGTCCTGATTTCTACAATAATGCAACATCCTTTTGTTGATGATATGAACACCCAGTAATTGCATCCTGTTTCTCTCTTTATCCACGTGTCCATGGACTTTAATAACATTAAGAAGTACTTATGTATTATTAAGTTCATTGCACATTCAAAATGTGCAATCTACAAACAGTTTGAGGGGTTTTTTTTTGTTGTTGTTGATGTGATGCTTTTAATTTCTAGAACAAGTTAGAAAATAACTGCAGAGAGGTGTCTTGGCAATTACAGCCAGGACCAGAAGCCCTTCTGAGTGTGAAAAAACATGTATGTCCCATCCATTAGTTTTGGCAAGGCTAAAGCAGAGCACAAGGGATTTGTGTGTAAGAACAGGATGTTGTGAAGCTTCTTTCGAGAGGAGACCTCTTGAAAACATTTTTGCACTGTGAAGGAAATAATTTAAGGAAAGGATTCTGTTCATATATTGATTTCAGACTTCAAGTGAAGATGTATATTTTTCCCTATTGTTTTTGAAAATAAACCATGAAGCTAAAGGTATACAATTCCTGCCAGATCTCAAGGGATATGAGCCCATTGACATTCCAGGTATAGATACATTTTTTTGGTAGAACTTGACTTGAGATAACTAAACTAAAAGATTTCCTGTCATGTTTGATGAACAGAATGCAAAAATCATTTGTCCTTTACAATGTCCTAGGAGGCAAAGAAGAAATTTCAGAGACTGTCCAACATGGCTTTGATGAGAAAGTAATTAAAGTCACTGACTGAGCTGTCCACATGTTTGAGTCAGATAACAATGTAATTGACTGTAATGGTCCCTTTGCTGAAGGACAGTAATCAGAAGATAGATGTGGCTGAAACCAAATAAGGGAAATTTTATTGGCATTTCTAGCCAATAGTAATAAGTCAAAAAGTTAATTTTACTTTACACTAAGTAGGGTATGCTGTGCTGATTTTTGAAGAGAAATGAGAACATAACTCAGTATCTAGATGGTTTTATCTTTTCTCATGATAATAACCTGCTATTCATAGTTTAAAGTTACTATCACCACCTCCTTCGTTTTGCAGTGGTAATCACATGTGCATCATGTATACACCTCAACAGCTCTACCAGCGGCAACTGACTTTGCAAGCCCTGCTGATGAGCCATCAAGCCTACATCACAGACTCATCACAGCATACAGTAGTTTTTAGGAGCTCATCTCCACCCTCTCCAGGATGGTTAGAAGCTGTAGTGGGTTTAGCTAATTTTAACTATAATTTTAACTATAGGTAATTTTGTAATTTGCAGGCAAAGAAGTCAGTTTGACATACTCCTCTTAGCCTGATTGAATTAATTTTAAATGCTTTGGCAGCTTTTCACCATGCTGCTGTTAAAAGAATTGCAGATAATGACACAACTTACAGCTGATCTCAATCCTTCCTCGAAAGGAAGAAAATAGCAACCCCCTACAATAACCACAGCCAACCTAATTCTTTGTGCCGCTTTAATTGCTTCTTTCCTCCCTCTAGTTTTTTGTCAATTTAGGCTCACATGGTTATTTTGGGATGTAAAGTAACCAAGCATGCATATTCTGATTTTTTAACAGCGCTAGGTTTTCTGAGTATGCTTAAAAACCACAGATGTTTTCCAATTCCTACATAATTTTTTACAAGATTTGACGCTCTCAGGTAACATTGAGAAGTTCCTTCATTGAACTACATAAATAATCCATTTCCTTCTCCAACAGTATTATTTTAGAGAGGTCAGGGTGACACAGTGTGAGTCCAGCTATAAACCATCTGTCTTGTTTCCTTTATTGCAGTTTCATGCATCTGCCATTCATGACCAGCCAGTCTAAGCTGTGCAAAGAACACAATATCTAAGCACCACTACAGCCTTTACTCAAATGGTCCTTGAGCCTCTAACAAACCTGAAGAGGGGTTGCTTTTTCAGGTTGTGCATCATCTAAATAATTGATGACTCTTCTCAGTCTTCAAGCACCTCTAAACAATGGCTAGCAGGGCACAGAAAGAGAGGTTACTGCTTCCCATTCTTCCCTTGTATCAACTGGGAAAAACGTCTGGTTTTGCCCCTGAAACTCAATGCATGTTGGAGTATTATGGTCATAGTTCTCTGTCAATCAGCAGTGGGTCAGTCCTAGGAAAGCTTCTGCCCCTTACAAAGTCAAAAGAGCACCAAAACACCTTTCTATGAACCAGGGTTTAGCCCTAAATTTCAGGTGCACAATTCTCATGCTTGCTGAAGTAAGACAGTAATGTCACTTTTAAGAATATCATGAATTTAAATTACCGGCAGCAAAAGCAGTACACTTTTAATTTGTACATTAAGTTGATTTGATTTGAAAGAAACAAACCATGCCTTATACTTTTCTTGCAATATTATTCTTCCAGTACCTTTGCAGCAAAGAACTATTCTTAAGGCACCATTTTTAAAGAAATCCACAGTCAGCATGTAAATAGCATGTAATTTAATTTGCATATAAATTAATCATTTTCACACCTAAGAAGTAGAAAGGTACACACAAACTTTTATGTATCTTAAGTGACAATTTCTGGGTTCATAAATTTGTCATTGTAATTCAGCCTGTAACCACAAAGTAAGTTTCAAAGCTTTTCATTCCTGCCCCCTCCTGAAGCTGACCACTCACATTTGTGCTGTTGTAGCTACTTATGGCATTACCCTCAAAACTGGATAACTTAAATGATCAAGTTTTTTTAAATTGTTTCTCTCAAAGGCTTGCTTCAGATATTTCTGAACATGAGGTGAAGATCAAGGCATACAGGGGAGACAGAAGAGATAGAAAATAAGCCAGTGTTGCAACTGAGTAAAAAGTGTGTAGGTGACACCTTTACCCATTAAAAGAACAAGGTTGGAAAAAAAATATAACCAATTAAAATATAAACCAATTAAAGAAAATTTAAAAAAAAATCACCCTAGCACTCCACTGTCAGTTCTTTGTAGATGACCATATTGATCTTTCAAATCTGTATTTCTCCTTTAGACTGTGCTTCAGCAAAATCCTTAAACAAGTGCTTGGCCTTAGGTACTTGATGCTTTTATTGGAGCTTATTATACATTAAATACACCTCTCTTCAAATACTTTCCTAAATGTGGGTACATTTGATTGTTTTTAAAATTATATTCATCTATGCATTCAGCTGAATCTCGGCACTCTTAATAGTCCGTGCTAGGGACTATATAGCTGATGAATATCTTTGAGCACATCTTATGGAACGAAAGATCTTATTTTTTCTTGTTCAAATGGAATTTTTGAAGGTAGTCCATCAGAATTTTTAGCCCTGCCAAAGCAGACTGTGTACATCTTTAAGATAACAGTGGCCTCTGATCATTGGAATTAAACAGCTGAAGCCACAGAAGATGCTTCACGCAGAGATCAAAACAATGCAACACATTCATTCTTTTCAAAGCATTTTCCTATTTAGTATTTTCTCAAAGTAGGAAAGTGAAAGTAACTGTTACCTAAAATTCAATTTTTCTGTCCAGTATCTCAAGGAATTCCCACCAGTTTAAAGTCACATTCCTGATTAAGTGCTTAGTTCTCACACCCTCTTCTTGGCACTTCTCCTACCTTTCTGTTTTCTAGTGGTAGGATTTTTGGGGCCACACAAATCCTCCTAAAAGTAATGCTGTGCATGAAAAAATTCTTCAATTTTTAAACTAGATCATCTTGCCAAACTACCAATTGCAAAACTACCCAAGGGTTTCTTCTAGCATAAGGGAGGGAAGCTGTAAAAACTAGAATAGGAATAGGCACCTGGGAGTGCTGTGGAGGAGAGGTGGGCAAAGATTTCTCTTGTTTTCCTGTAGGAGAGACTTCCACTTTCCACCCAAAATACTTTATTTAATAGGAAAGCTATTAGTTAAATTAGAGGTTTGGTAGGAGAAGGTCAAATGTAAAAATACTTTGAGAATATCTGAATGTGCTTGAATGAATGAAACCAAACATTTTTACGTTAGAAATGGTTTGGCCAACTTTACTATCATTAGGAAAAACAAAAATAAGGATTTGAATTTTCAGCAACCGTTCTTTACAAGGTCAGGACAGTAACTTGTTTTGTGCTTCTGGTATCTAGAGAGAGCAAAGGAGATGCTGAGATAAAGACAAATCATTGCATGTATTGCAATTTTTCCTCTGGTTTTTTCACATACATCCAAAAAATTGTTTCCAATGTAAAACATAAATAATTTACAGTGTGAGCTATTCGTTAACAAAAAAAGCAGACTTTGAGAGATAAAGTCAATTAGCAGTTGAGCTAAAAATACATATTTTTATGCTCTTTAAGGCCAGTCCTGTCTGGTCTGAACTGGATTCTGTCTTTATTTTAGTCCTGTTGGGTAATGGCTCATTTTAACTGAGCTTAGCCATGTAAAATCTGAATCCAAACACTTTTTTTTTTCTATGCTTCCTTTTTACTTTGTTCCCATTTTGAGTGACCTGAATCAGCTAGAGAATAGAATAATGCAGAGTTCAGCATAATAACTCTAAAATGACCAATTTTCAGTGTAGTCTTAGCCTCAGAATCACTGCACGAACCTCCTCCCTACCTTGTTTGCACCTGAAATAAAATAAAGACTATAAATTTCCTTATCCAAACCTGCACAATGCACTCACCTCAACTGAACACTCTTCACAGAGGCCCAGCAAGGATTACTTATTTTGCACAGCAGTTTGAAGATTAAAATGATTTGCTGAGTTGTAAGGCACAGTGTGGGCATTGCTCCACATGTTGAGTTCACCAAAACAAAAAGGAAAACAAGCTGGAAACCAGCTCTGTTGCCCTTGGCACAGCAGAGTCCCAGTGCTTTGCTGTCCTTAGTGCATGGACCCACCTCAGCCTCATCTGGCTGCAGGCACCAGTCTCTTCAATGTTCTAAGGACAGGAGCTTTTGTAATTCAGCTTTGTATTCAGCTTTCCCAACTGGTTCCGCCCAGATTCAGGCTGTTAGGGATTGCTCCTTAAGCGTCTTCCTTGTCTTGTTTCATACCTCTCCAAGGTTGAGAGCAAGGGATCCATCTCAGCACTGGGAATTGCACTGCAAAATTCAGCATCACTGAGGACTGAGGGTGAAGTTTTCAGTATAATGTGAGCTATACTTTCTAAGCAGTTCCCAAGAGACTTAGTTTCCTCCTTTGAAAGGATGCTGCCCTACTTAGCCTGATCACTTTTTATCTTACATCTACACAGCAGCCCCTAATGTTCTCAACAATAGGGTGAGTTTTGCAGTCTGTTATTGTCTGTCAGCTGAGGCAGCAGCCAGCTTAAATGATTGTCCAGCAGCTTCCTCAAATTGAAATATTATTTACTGGTTTTGATACAGAGCAAAGGGAGTGGGACTAGACTCTACTTAAACCATAGTCCTTACAAGCTTCTACATCTGGGCAAGTCTCCTCATTGTGTTTGGAGTAGTCAGAATCCACAACAATGTCTCTTCCTGCTTAATTTTAGAAATTATCTCTTCCTGTATTTGCTTTTTATCCAGAGTAACTGCGCACAGATTTTTCTTCTTACCTCTGTTTCACATTAAAGGAAGATGATTCCAGCTAAATAAAATTAATATCCCATTTTCATCAAACACAAAGTCTAAAATCCAGGATCCCTAATTCCTGAATCAACATTGTTTACAGGACTTAGAATATCTCTCAAATCTGTTTCTTCATGTTTAATTTCTATACTGAAAGAATAACAGGTTAATAATAATGGTTATCTGGGCTATGCTGTGGGTGTTTCTTTCCCTTGAAAGGAAAAGAAACACACTCTTCTTTAGTTTTACTGACAATGAAAATCCATGTTCACTAAGTTTAAAAATTCAGATCCGAAATGTCTCTTTTTGTCCACTCTGATTTTTCATCCCATGTTAAATGTGAGCATGCTTCTTCTTCTGAAGATGCTTATCTTTGAAAGGTTTTTGTAACCTTGGATATTTGGGAGTATTAATAAGCTCCTTGTTCATTCTTAAAGATGGCATTTTTAAGAGTAGTGCGGGACAAGACAGGAAAGACAAGACCTTTTGACATAAGAAGGCCACCAGTAATGTTTCTAATGTTTTACCTGGTAAAATTAATCATAAAATAAGGATTTCTCAGGCTGTTGAGAGTATCAAGAAATCAATATTTGAAATGCATTTAGATGTGCACGTGACTGTTACCTTGAAATAAGGGTAAATAACATAGCCTTAGATGAGTAACTTGGCAGAGATTAATTCTTCATTTAAGATTTTATCAGCAGCTCTTAATATCTTACATGGCTGCAAACTACTGAGTCTGTCCACAAAGAGCTCGGTTGATCAGAGTCAGCACTATCAAAGAAACTCTTAGAAATGAGTCTGATATTCCTTTAAAAAACGCACTAGAGAGATTAAATGTTACCTTTGAATGATGTAACCTTTATTTAGCAATTCCAAGCATTCCATCTGCTGTATAATTCCTTTTAACAGCTGCAATGGCAGTGATGATTCAATCCATGCCATGTTTATCTGATCCATGCTCAACAGGTGCATTTGAGCTGTTTCACATCCATGCAGCGCCTGAGTAGTGCACTGCATCACTGTGTTTACATCAGCAGAGGCTGAGAAAATCAAGGCAGCTTCTTTTGTTACCTTTCCAGAGCAAAGAAAAGGGTTTACTTTGCAAAGGCATTGCTAATCCACAGTGGGTAAAGTGTAGAGGAATGAGGGAAAGGAGAAATTAGCCAGTTCTCACACATGAGTTGGTAAAATGGCTGATCTCTAGGGCCTTATTACTAAGCCTAGTGCAACACCCATTTGTACCAACTTAAACTCTGACATGGCCTTGCTAAAGGCTAAAACCTAAAAGGGATTTATGGGGATGGATGGATGGATGTGGATGGGTGGATGGATGGATGGATGGATGGATGGATGGATGGATGGATG
>NC_031769.1:112679758-112759312 GCF_001522545.3 Parus major
TGGATGGATGGATGGATGGATGGATGGACAGACGAAGGCCCCAGGGTTTATGCCAGCCACTCAGTGCATTGCCCCAGTTTTGCAGTGGCCTGCAGAAAACTGGGCCAGGCTGTGAACACAAGAGAAGACAGCATTCTCCTGTCTTCTGCTTCTGGCAAATGAAAAATGGTTTATTGCCACATGTACTAATCAGGTATTCATCATGTTTATGTCCCAAAATCTTGCTGTGTATCCCAGACTACTTCCATAAATCAACTATACTTTCTATATTTCTATATTCTATATACAACTATAATTTCTAGAGGAGTCTGAAGTCATTTGTTCAAAATTGCACTGAATTACTTATATATATACACTATATATACACTATATATATTTATATAATATACTTATATATTATACTTAATATTAGCAGTTTAATATTTGTGGAGAAATACCATGCTTACATTTCAACTACTTTTTCTATTCAACTTTCAAATGTTAGGAAAAGTCCTTTTGAAGTCTCTATACAGACTCATCGTTCAGCTTAATTGAAATACTTGGATAAAAGTGAGACCAAATCTTTAGCATTTAAGCATTCAACCAGAATATCTAAATTTTCATAGCACCTCTAATTTGCTTCTAAATCTGACCTAGTCTGGCTCTACTTAGCTTATAAAATCTTCAGAGGCAAGTATGAGAAAGATCTAATCTCTAGTAAGCCGTGAATAAATCACTGTAAATAAAGTTAATTTACAGTTATGTCAGCTTACACTGGCAAATACAAGCAGTTATTATTAATATTTATATTTCATGTTTAATTGGAATATGTAAGCATTCTTATATCAGGGCCAAAGATCCTGAAAGACTTTGTCATAAAAACTTATCATTCTAAAAGTTATTAATTTGTTTTGTTTTAAACTTGGATCAATAATATGTTGTGCATCCCATTAGGAAGTATATTAGGAGGTCATCTTGCAGCTGTGCCTCATTTTCTACAGTGCTGCAAATCTGTATTATATAGCTCAGGTTGTAGAATTGTAGTGGGTTTTTTATTGTTTTTTTGGTTGTTTTTTTTTTTTTTTAATCTATAGTGTTCCACAGTTTAAATTCTCAAGGGTGTGGCCAGCATGGATATCCTTTTGGCAGTATCAAAATACTTCAGCTACATAGCACTTCAGTGATAGATACTATATGAAACTTTACCATTATAAAATGCACAGCTTACACTTCAGAAACTGTACCCAACGTAAGAATGTAAACAGGACTCATGCACAAATCCAACAGAAAATCTTAGGTAAATTCCTTCTAGTTCTGTAACTAAAAAACAAAATGAGTTTTTAGACTCTAGGGTCTCTCTCTGATATACCTTACTACAGATATTCCTGTCAACTAATGAAAGGTGGCTGTTAGTTTAAGAACACTTTTCCACACCTTGATGACAGTCTGATAGCCAGAATCTAAATCAAACAGAGCTTTGTGCCTTGGGCTGTGCCTCTGTAAACCTTGCTGTTTAATTAAGCAACAGTATCAGAGATCATCCACATCATATAAACACTGTATTACTTCTTTTAAATATTTACCTGGTACCTGAAGAACACTTGGGAGTTTTTGAATCAAAGAAAGATCAGAATTGGAAATTGACCAGATGTTTGTGGGAAAAAATACTTGTCACATTGCTCTTTGCATTTAACTCTTCTTATATAAAAAGCCATTTGGCAGTTAAAATTTGCTATGACTACAAGACTATATTAATCCAGACCAGATAAAAATAATACAGTTTGCCACTCCAGTTTTTCCTATTAGTATATCTTTGATGCTTCTAGATGGGACAACCCTGGAATGAATATCAGCTTCAATTTCCATTTAGCATTCCCAGTGAGTAATGTTTACAATCCAGATGGATTATAATGTTTCTCCTACCAAGCCAAATGTTGTATTTTGGGCAACCAGAGGCAGAATTTTCCCTTAAATGATGCTTTTTTCCTGTGATTTAATTAATTCAGAAAATCCCAAGTTCAGTGGCCATGAAGCAGCACTACAAGTTTATGTGTTTATTGAAGTCATATTCTTGGTGAATTATTACAATGGCAATTAGGAATGTTTTTTCTATTGCTGTTGCTTCAATAGCAGACAGTACAATGTTATCTTGAACATTTCTGCAACTCGTTCCCGTCTTTTATTCTTCCTCATAGACTTGCAGATGAATAGTCAGAGAAACTCTCATATGCGTTGGCAGCTCCCCACATCAACAATGGTTTGTTTTGCTGCTCACAAAGTGACTTGGAAGGCTGGTCCCAGTGGTTGTTAGCTGGGCTTTCCTCATTTAGTTATTTTGTAGATAAAATATCTCAGATCTATGCTACCCTCAAAACAGTACTGAAAAGATACCAATCTGATTGGAATCTGAATGTGGAAAAGAAGTTGCATGACCTATTTACCCTCTCCTGGCAGCAGAAGGGAAGAGTTACAAACACTGATTCTTGCAGGGCTATGAGAAGCTGTGAACTCTTACTGTGAAAGGCAGTGCAGGTCCAACAGGACAGGTGACATGGTTCTTACTGTTCCTCTTTTGTCCTCTGGCAGGACCTAATGAGTAGCTGCAGGTAATTGCTCTCCTGTCATGAGGTCTTTTTAGTATGGATTACAAGTAGATGTGGTGTGCTCACAGCTGTGTGGTGTTCTGTAGGAGCCATACATAAATCCATTGAGACCAAAATGTGATAAATGGAGGAAAGCTCCTAGAGATAGCAAGGGATCTTACTGATATTAGCAAACAGAGATGGGCACAATTTGCATCACAGGTGTATACAGTAGTCTCCTTCTGCTTTGGCTGCCTATAACCAACTGCGTTTCCTTGTGCTTTTAGGGCATTTAAGTACAGTGTCTAATCTCACGTTGTCACTGCAGAGTTCAGTCTCTCACCACACAGCAGGCAAAAAATAGCTCAGGAAGCAAGACTTCTCCATGTTCTCCCTTTCAAGTAGCATGCCAAAACAACAGCTGTTATCACTTCTAAGCTGAGTAATTTGGTGCAACCCATTTCTTACTGTTGCAGCTGGTATTGCTGAAGAACTGCCCCTCCATTGGTAGACGTTTGAGCATTTGGCAAAATGCTCTTCATTATGAATTTCTGAGCTCTAGGCTGCATCTCCTACATGATAAAAGCCTGTGTTGCCTTATAAACTCTCTGGAAAGCTCATCTTTGCATAACTTTCTTATAGAGGGATCTAGGCATAGGTCTAGGATTGTATATTATGACTAGGATTTATTTTTTCTTTTTGTCACAGCATCTGTTGTTGACTGAGGGAGACACTAGATTGATCGTGAAATTAAATGATATGAAAATGCCCAGACCATGGGACAGAAACTTATTTCTGCTAAGAATCTTAATAATTAAATAATTAATAGCTCTTCTCATTAAAGCAATGAATCCTATGTATGTTTTTGATAGAAGCACGTTCTATCTACTAGCTGAAAGATGTATTTATGACCCATGAATCAGAGTTGGCCTGGCCATCAATTACTGGCAAACAGGGAGGCAGAAAAGCTAGACTTTATATAAGATATCTTCAGTGAAATTATATTGAAATAGGTCATGACTTGCCTGATAAAAAATCTAAAGCTTCATTAGTGCAAATGCTCCTATTGCCACACTTGGTCACCATAAAGGAGAATACTTCTACTTGCACTGCCTGACTGATGTAATAGATGGCATAGTGGATCAGAAACATGCCATTTCCCCTATTGAAGAAATGTATTTCTTTATAAGATGAACATTGATGTGCTGAGCAAGGTGCTGCCAAGCACCAATAGCAAGGTAAGCATTGTAGTCTATTCAAATACCAAACCCTTCAGACTCCATACAATGGAGCTGTATTATTTCCAATAACACAGATTTTTCCAGGTAGAAAGCTCCTTTTTTTTTCCTTTTCCTAAGCTGCAGACAAGGCTTACTGAGGTAAGATGTTTTCTTAGCATTCATTGCTACATTCTATAATATAAAAGATACTAAATATGTATTTTTTCTGTATATATTTTTAACTGGTTGTGTATACTACAGTGTACATTGTTCTCATTGCAGAATTTCCCTGGTGATGAAATTCTGCAAAGGCTACAAGTGACAGATTCAGTCCCTATGACATATATATATTCATAGCACCTTTGTTTACCAGTGGGGAAATTTCCTATACAAACTGTAGAAATATGTGCATGGAACTGCTACAGGATAAGAAAAACTGGTTGTGTGGACCCTCATGCTAAAGTACCTGTCACTAATATTTGCCAAAGCTAACTGGGACAGCTGGTTCAGAATACAATACCATGACAGTTCTAGGACCTGCAATTTTTTTAAGATACCTAATTGCCAAAATTTAACCTAGAACCTTGAGAAAGCAGGATTTAGAGACTTTGAGGGCAGTAGGTTTTGTACACATCCTGTTGATTTCACCATCAATCCAAAATAATCCCTCCTCTTGCAAGGAAATGTCAGTTTTCCATTCTTATTTTCTGGAGGAAACCAGAAAAAGTAATCTAGTAATGAAAGAAGTTCAGGTAAGCAGGTTTAACAGCTTCTTTTTGCTTTCCATTCAAGGCCACTGCAAAGGTACATGTTGAAATTATATAGGGTTTTTAACTGTTTTCTTTTTATTCTTTTATTTCCTTTTATTCTTCTTACAAATGACATCAGCAGGCCTCTTGCCTCAAACTTCATTGGTTTGTAAACAGATACTGAGTGACTGATATACTGAGGGCTTCCATTTTATCATGTTATTTCCTGTGTCTATAAGAAATACATGCAGACCTTCTGACTTTAGTCATCCTGGTTATCTTCCAGTTTCTTCCCTCTTCAACATCTGACGTATTGGTGTGTGCTGTGATAATTGTACAGTCTGAGAAACGGAGACTAAAGTAAGAAAGATCTCACATAAAATTTTCTGTTGCTTCTGCCAGAAGCTCAGTTCAGACGAGTCGGAAGGTAACTTGGTTTTGCTTGATGCTGGTATTTTGTCCTCCAGAATTTCAGTTTAGTTATATCTAAAGTTCCTAATTCCTCTAGTTAACAAGTAAAATGAAACAACTCCAGATATAGAAGGTGATATGTGCCTGTGGTTGCAGAAATTCTGAATAAATGGTATTGAACACTGTGAAATATCTTCAATGTGTTGTCAGGTTTGCAGTAGCAGTTATTGAACTGAAACCACTCTTAAAATTTCACTGCTCTTTATGGTGTATAAAAATGAAGATTGGAAAATAAATAGGAAGTATTGTACATGCAGACATTTTGGGTTGGTCTCATCTTTAGGGAGCTTCTGAAAAGCTGTGTCATCTTTCTCCCTCATCCTCCTGACTGGAACAGCCCATTGTGCAGCAGGAAGAAACCTAACGCTGGCTTTTGTCCACCAGGGATGAGTCAATCACATGGTGCCTGATTCAGCTCTGCAGTCTCTTTGTCCTAGTGGCAGCTCCTCTTCTCTGGAGAACAAAAGTAGATGCATTATTACACCAAAGACATTCCACACATATGGGTCGTGTTTGCAGCCTTTTCTGAAATCTGACAGCTCACATGATGTATATGAAATAAGAACTTGTGAGTGCAATGAGGAGTAACCAGTGGTTTGCAGTTACTTTTGATACATTGTCTGATGACTAAGAAGGGAATTTAGCAGATGGCACACTAAGAATGAATAAACAGATATAGTTTTCATATAGGGTATATTTAAGGTGCGAGGATCTTCTGGGTGGTAAATGTTAGACAGTCCAGAGCAAAGCTGAGAGCAGTCATGAAAGAGCATTGAAGGCAACTGACACAGAATTCATATATGGGGAAAGAGAAGAGCACAGCTGTCCTATTTGTGTACCTTTCCTTAGGTGACGGATCTGGGCCATTGCCAGAGGCTTCTTGCATCTTTGTCTGAGCCTGTGTGGCAACTCTACCTCCTTAATCTTTCTTCATTGCTGTTTATGTTTTTCTCTTGCTATTTTAATAATAAAAATAATGACTCATTAACACTTTTCTTTGCAGGTAATCAGGTACTTTAAAAATATTTGATAAAATCGGGAATTATCACAAGATAATTTCTGTGTCTGTTGAATCAGCCCTCTAAATATCACACCTTTTCTGATACTTCTCTCAACTAAGCAAAAAGCCCCTCCTGTAGGACTCGTCAATGGCTATAACCTCTCAACAGCAAGGTCTAGGTTTCCATCACCCTCATTCCCTTGCCTCAAGGATAGCATGTACTCCTGCAGAAATTAAATCAGCCATCTGAAACCTATCCTAACCCTAATGATAGTCCTGTCAGGACCATTATCTTTGAGCATGCTCCCTCAACACCATCATGGAGTCAATCACACTCTTGTAAAGTCGGGGGAGACAGCACAGCCTGTGCCACGATTTACCCCCAGGCGGGCACCAAGCCCCATGCAGCTCCTCTCTCGCTCCCCCACCAGCAGGGTCAGTGAGAGAATTAGAAGGGTAAATGCTGGAAAACTCATGGCTTGAGATAAGAGCAGATTAATAATGAAAGCAAAAGCCATGCACACAAGCAAAACAAAACAAGGAATTATTTCAGTGTGTCCCATGGGCAGGCAGGTGTTCAGCCATCCGCAGGAGAGCAGGGCTCCATCACATAATAGTGACTTGGGAAGACAAACACCATCACTTCAAACATCCCCCCATCCTCCTTCTTCCCTCTGTCTCTATTCCGAACATGATTCCACATGGTCTGGAATGTACCTTTGGTCAGCTGGGGTCACCTGTCCTGGCTGTGTCTCCTCCCACCCTCCCATGCACCCCTAGCCCCCTCACCAGCGTGGCAGCACAAAATACAGAGAAGGCCTTGGCTCTGCTCAGCAATAACAAAAACATCTCTGTATTATCATCACTGTGTCCAGCACAAATCCAAAATACAGCCACTGGGAAGAAAGTTAACCCTACCCCAGCCAAAAGCAGCACAGCCTGCCAGAAGGAATAGGTGAAGAGTGGGGGGACACGCGCACACCGGGGAATTGTGCTGCAGGGCTGTGCAAATGCGGCACAGTCTCAGCCATACCCTCCAACACAGAATCACACACCTTACCAGCTGGTCTGGAAAGAACACACTGCAGATAACTTAGCTTCACTGGTAAGCCTACATTGGCCTGTATGGAATTTGCTGGTCCTTCTGTTTTAGCCTGCACAAGGCAGAACATTTTTCTTCTGAACTAACTTTCTTTTTTTAGTAACCCTAAAGGACAGTATTTTCTTTCAAGGCTCCTTTCTGACAAGACCTTTTTTAGACTGTTATAAAAACACCATACAAGAAAAAGAAGTGTGTAGATTTGAACTTGTGGGAATTAATTTTCTTTATTTTGTTGGTGGGTTTTTAAATATTTTAAATATTTTAAATACTTTCAATGATCAGATGCCATTGCTGTTACATTTTTATGTATCAATCAGGCTGAACAATCTGGTTTTGCAGAGAGTTATATGGGCAGGTTGTTTGCCTCTCTGAATTATACTTTTGTGATCATCACAACACATTTCTGTGAAAAAGCATATTGCATATTCTCAAACATACTTAGTGTCATTAAGAACAGTTCCAGTGGTCCTTACAATGACCCTGAACAAGGCTGTTAATGTAGGAACAGGACAATTCTACCTGGTATGAATAAGGATATATGAACACTGGCCTACCACTTCTCTTTAATTAACTGGACATTAACAAAGTGGTGTATTTTTATCCTAGACTACATGTGACTGGTATTAGTTATGCCTTATCTTTTGGGCGAGAGATTTTTTTTTATTTCATTCTTACATCTTTGTCTCCATGGAATATGCCTTCTGAAATATCACAGCAGTGCATATATTTGCAGACTTATTGATGGGCTTAAGGCAAAAAGAATGACGCTTTCTATAAAATATTCTTGAGCACAAAATTATCTGTTCTTCTTAGCAAGAGAACATAGAGCCCTGTAGAACAGGAAGGACCTTTTCTACAGGGCTCTATGGGAAGAGACATGGGAAAATGGATTAATCTTGCAACTTCTAGAGGTTATTATGCTGGTTGGGATAGTTGGAGTTTCATAGGAATTAAGGTCTAACTATGTATCCCCAGTCATTAAATTTTACCTAGATATCTTTTACCAAGGATAAAGGCTTGAATCAGATTGCATTTGGTTTCTAAAAATTCCTAACCTGGCTGCATGGAAAGAATGAGATGACCTAATCGTTCATCACTGCCAAGCATTAAAAAAATTCTTAAGCCACATTTCTTAAATAACTCTCTCAGTTTTTAATTTATAAAATAAGAATAGAAACATAATAATACTTTACAAGGATGTTTGAGGCTAAAAACTGAGGGAACATTAACTGAGAGATAGCGTAGGCTCTATTAGCTGGAATAGGAGTGCATACCAAACTGAATTTACTGACACTCAGCTCATATTTGCTTAGGAGATTGTCTCAGAACAGATGAGTGTGAGACATGTTTATTTTAAGTCTCCACAAAATTAGACCTTGAAAATCTTTCTGAGAATTTTTGGATGCTTGTCTAGAGTGACTAGGTGCCTTGCCTTTTTAACTAATACTGTATTTAAAACATATTTATAATAAATGTACTTGCATGCTATCTAGTATAAATAATTGATTACTTAGAATAAATATTCATGATCTCAGGCATAAAACTCACTGAGGACTAAGTCAATTGTGAGCTTGTTCCTGGTCTTAACATCCATATCATTGACCTTCCTACACTACCCTGTAGATATTCCATCCTACCATTTTAAGCTGTGAATTTTGATCCAAATAAGCAACTGTCTGCTTTTCTGACATACCCACAGCTCTTCCTCTTGTGTTGTGTTCAGCCAGTTGGCATCCACAGGATGTCAGAGCATATCATAAGTGAGGAGGGTTAACCTTTCAAAACTGTTTACCTCCATATGTGACCAGTTTTTGCAGCAATGCAGTATTGTGGCACAACCTCTAAGTATAGCCTTTAGATGTGTTTCTAGGAACACTGGCTTATAAATAAATACAGTTGACAGTCTGCTGATCACAAGCCTATATTTACCACAGAGAAGTTGACACGATGTCATGAAGGATTTGACAATTAACCTTGAAAATTCCCCAAGTTTGTTCAATACCTATTGACATTTTTTTTAAAAAAAAACAAATTTTTTAAAATAAGAAACTTACGTCACAGGATTTTTGGATTACAGAAGATAATCACAAACTGTAAGGGGTAAAAAATAATTTCACTTTGATCAGAATCATGGATAGGATTTTCACACATTTTCTGAGCTTGCTATTTGATGTTTCAGCTGGGTAAACATTAGAGAAGCAGTTTGCTGTACTGCTGCTTCTTCTGAGCATTTGTATTAAGTTAATTCAGAAGAAAAGTTGGCCATGTCTACTTTCCCTCCTGGAAGGTCATTCTAATGGTGCTTTAGCCTTATCTTCGATTTTTCACTGAGATCTATTCTTTAAGTCGGAGCTTCAGCACAGAAGAAAAGCAAGTTTGTGGGTGCATGACGGACCAAAGGAAGAAAAATGATACACAGGTGTCTCAACTGGATAGAGCCCTGGAAACAGCACAGGAAGCTTTTAACAGCTAGCAGAAGAATGCTACCACTGAAAATACAGTTCAAGTCTCAGGAAAACTAATTTTCCCAGACAGGCAGTGAACAAGTTCTGAGCAAGGGACTGGGTCAATGTGCCCTCAGGTTACATTTCCAAAACTGTAACTGAATTGGAGCTGACACTAAGGATTCAACATAAGGGTTTATTTTGAACTGCAGTAGGAGTCTTACAGCAAATTTAACATCAATGTTATGTTTGGATGTGGAGATCTTGGCCCACAGAATTTTGTCTGAAGTTCTTAATGTCTAATTCCCATTGGCATCAGGGGGGTTAAGCACTTAATTACTGCCAAAGGTTAAGTTACTTTTGAAACTGGAAACCTGACATTTCACAAATTTCTTATGATGGATTTAACATGACTCAAATCCTACTGAGTTTTTCCTTTGCACCTCATCGTACCAAGGGTCAACAAGCAAGAAGTTTTACCCCTAAAGTGAAATGTTGGCAAGTACAACCAGCACAAGAGAGAACTGTATTAAAAAAACAGCTCTTTATGTTCCTCAGGAGTATTCTTTTCCTTCTGTGTGACTGTATGCCTCTACTGAAAAACAGTTCTGGTGAACCTTATTTTTCCTCACAGGAAGACTCAAAAGACTCACAAGTGCTTGCTTTCTTTCTTTTCATTGTAGTTTACAATGCATTAAACCTTTGCTCAGATTTCCTCCCTCCCTTACTGTCTTCTCTCACAAGCATTTAACTTAGATGGTTTTCTAAGGCTTTGATGCTTTGCAGCTGAAGAAAGAGCCCTGCATTGCTTGGCTGACCTATATCACAAGCACAGGCAATTACTCCCACCACAGAGCAGCCCTTCATTCACAGCCAGAGACTCCAGAAGAGCTTTCTGGTGTGCAACAATTCCTTGATGCCCTGGAAGGCAAGCAGCTGCTCCCTCCTGTGCAAAGACTGTGGCCTTGGGAAAGGCAACGTGGCTACGCTCCTCCAAAGCTTCTCAGCTGAATCAATAATCCTTTAAAACTGTCAGCAGCAAAGGCAAATGACAGCCACCTTTAATTTATGCCAGGATAAAGTGTTGGCAAACTCCCTCAATCCATCCTCCTACTCCGAAGGCCAAGGTCCTACATTTCCTATGGTAAATATGTGTGATTATGTAAGTGTCTGTCTTCAAAAGTGCAAAGGGTTCTTTCATTAATTTCAGCCTGGGAAAGCAAAAACGAGCAAGCTAATTATATTAGCAACTTATTTAATTAATGGACAATTTAACCAAGATATCTGGTGCTTGCCTTTCAAGGCATCCTGTGCTGTGGATTCCTGCTGCATTGAGCCCACCTGTATTGGCATTCCATTTTTCCTCAGTTCTGTTATCATGCATGCCTTATAAAATAATTTATTATACAAATTGGCTACTTCAATTCCTTTTCCTGGATGGTGTTTGCATTTTTAAAATGCAGTGTGGAGTGTTTGCTCATTAGTCAGTATTCTTTAGCTGTCACTCAAAATGGCTGCATGACTTGATTCCCTTCTGGTTAAAAAAAAAAATTAACAGAGAAGCTGCCAGTCAAGTTTACCAAACAGTCCAACAATAGAGAAACTGCAAGCCCAGAATATTCTCCATTTTCTGTAATTATACACTGTGCAGAGTAATAGAATAATTGACATTCATTACATGAGTTTAAGTGTTCACATTATAGATTTCTATTTTGAGGACATTGTTACCATGCAGTAATAATTCAATTCAGGTTGGTGATACCTAGAATACAATAGCTTTTGTAGAGTTAGGGAAATTTGTTAATATTCTACTTGAAAATATGCCAGTAAAACTGCTGCTTGGTTCCTAAAGATGCAAAAGAAGTTTTTGTAGAAAAGTGGCAAATCTTGAATATTTCAGAAAATAACTGATTTAAGCAGATATAGACAGTGCTGCTATTACATTGCTATTTAAACATCAGAGCATATACCCTGTATAGCTCAGAAGTTACAGATGAGGATGTGGAGAGTGCCATTGGCCAAAACTAATAAATTCAAGTTGCAGTGTTTGAATAATTGTACTGAGTATATCAGATGTTTTAAAAAGACCCATAAGGGTTTAGTGAACCAAATTCTGCTAATGACCCATAGAACTAATGCTCATAAATACCTAGTCCTCAAGTCTCTCAGATGAGAAAAGCCATTGGAATTTTTGCCTCTGCAAAACTAATCTAAGAATTGTTTGACCTAACAGTTATTGCCAGTGAATTAGCACGAAACCCGTTAGAAATTGGTGTGCACAAATGTCAAGTCTTGAACAAATATATCACCAGTGTGATAATCTTGTGAATGGCACGTAGGGTTGGAAAAACTCCAGGAAAATGTCTCTTATAGTCACCCAAAGGCATGCCAGTGTTTGCAGCAGGCATTCTCAGCATCCTTGAAACACCGTCATTAAATGCTGTCTTGGGTGAGCACAGGCACAAAGCATCACCTCCAGTTGTAAGAAGATAAACTTCTTGATCTAGAATGCAGAAAGCTGTTAAGTTGGTAAGATAGCTTGATTTATATAGTTCTTGAGAAATGGCAGCTGTGATAATTCTGACTTGTAGTTGCTAGCCGAGTACTTGAAAGAATGAAATAAATACCTGTCACTGCCCACAACTGTAAAAAGCATAATACAAAAACGTTCTCTCCTTCATGCTTTCACCTATTTTGAAACCCAGTTGCTTTTGACAGATTAAGTGTGACTCAACTGGCTTCCAAAATATACCAGTTGTGAATCTTTTTGCCAAACTGATTGCTTGGGAAAGAAGTTTCTGAAGATCCATCTCAACGCTGGTGAGCCAATGTCTGCAGTGCAGGCACAGATTGTAGTGCTGGCTCATGGGCAGCACTGCTCCAGTCCTCTGATAAACCCAGCACCAATGCAGGCAGATAATTCAGTGTTTGAAAGTTTAGCCAAGGAGTATGCTGCAAAGTGATACTGAGGTGCCATTGAAGCCATGCTCTTTGTGCCTGGGATAATACACTCTGCTTTAAGACTCCTGGGTTCCTACTCTTGAAAAGGCTTTGTAGGTTGATATTTCAGGCAAATCATTCCGTTCCTTTTTCTCTGGTTCATGCATCAGAAAAATGGATGTCATACTGACATTCTTCATCAGCTATTTTAAGAATAGTGCCATGAGTACAGAGAATACTAAAATATTTTGAGAAAAGGTGTTAGATCTGCAAAGAATTGTTAAATGTCCCATTCACGGGAATATGCACATTCTGAGAGCTAACGTTGCTCCTCTTGAAGAGCTTAGAGGAATACAATGGAGCTATAAGGGGAAATTTTGTCACCTTTTCAGCACAGATAAAGGAGAGGGAACCTTATACTGGGGACAGAAATAATGTGTTTTACTAACTGAATATTGTCAGACACCATTTTTTGTACAAACATCACTTACATTTCCCAGAAGCCTCTGAGGTACCCAGTCTATGAACTCTGTGCACTGAGAATAGGCTGTGTTGAGATCATGCCTGTGACTTTATCCATTTTAATGTTAAATTATGAATTTATGGATCTAGGTACTCTGTGAATAGCATAAATTATTTTAATGCAGACAGGAACACAGTGTGACAGCAAATAATTACAAATATATTCCTGCAGTCTATGTAACTTTACCTGATTACTTGACTATTGTATTCAGAGTTTCCTCACCTCATTATGAGAAAGAGAGGTAATAAAAATGTATAGAGGAACAGGGCATGGGTTACTCTGATGACATAATTTAGGAAATAGGAGTGCTAGTCAGCACAGAAGAAAGTGAATTGAAATGCCCTAGATAATGAAGGCTGCTCTGGAAAAACTAGGAAGCAGTGAATATCCTTTCTGACTTGATAGTTACTCACACAAGCAGACTTTTGTCCTCAATATGACATCTTGTGTTAAAATACTAGGCAGGTAACACCGGTAAAACTTTCTTTAAAATGAAGAAGAATATTAATTTCCAATAAAATTTGTTGCTGTCACAGGATGTTTTAACAAAAAAGTTTTTAAAGATAACCACCATTAACAGGACTTATAAAAAACCTGTCTGTTTAAGGAAAGCAGATGAGCTGCCTTGGGGGGAAAGCCTGAAGAAGAGCAAATAAGTGTGATCTATGTGTGTGTACACAAAGGCTGGAAAGCAGAACACTGAGTTGCTGGGACAGGATGCTGCTGCCAAGAGGAGTGAGTGTGAGAGGGAAGCTGTCTGGTTTTATGGTGGACCGCAACACATTGCTCAACCAGACAGCTCTGGTCTCAATGCTCCAGCCATCAAGACTTTTGTCTAAGTCCAGATACCTGGGCACCCTGTCCTGTTGCTGGGATGGGTACAGGGATGTGGAGATACCAGATGAGATGGACATAGGAAGAGAGGAGGAGCGCTAAGAATCTGGAGCACCTCTACAGAAAACAAATATATGAGTTGGGAAACCTGTGGGAAAGCAAGAAATATAAGGATCATTGGGAAAAAGCAGTTGGAAAACCTTGCAGTTGAGGTGACAAAGAGAAAAGGAAGGTGTCTCAGGGAGCTTTTGGGAGGGAGGAAGGTGACACTGAATCTTTTGGGGTCAGAAACAGTAAAAGGAAAATACGTAGAACTGAAATGGACAAGATGTTTAATCTATGGCTTATGGTAGTTATTTCCCCTCGATAGACATTGCTTTTCAAGAACAGAATAAGGAAAATATCTAAAGAACTTTGTATTCATATACTGCTCTAGACATGATCAAAAAAAATTTCTGTCTTCTGTTTCCCAGATCCGGTTAAGATTTGAAAAAAAATTAATAATTTAAGTATGCTAGGTTAAAGTATAACACTTTAAAATGCAAAAGTGTTGCATTTATTCCTTGGCTAGTATTAATGCCCATAATATGATGTTTCAAAACAGTCAGAAATAGCAATAGAAGAATCATTACAGTATAACCAGGTGAGAAGTGCCAAGGGCTCAAATTAAATGCTAGGAGCTCAAAATATAATTCATCTTGGTATCCTAACATTAAAACTTGCAGAGACATAGAGACAATCTATGTACATACTGAATGGATTTCTGATTAATGTGAAATTTTTTTCCCCGCCGCTGCTGGAGTGTTTGGAGAAAGGTGTTTGTGTGTGCTCTAGTAAGAGCCACAATAATTAAAATAAAAAATAAAAAATTGCCTAACCTATTTATTTCATCTCGCTGTGGAAGATCATTTACTCAAATAGATCGTGGCACTTTTTTCTCTAACTGGGAATCTGAACTCTTTGAAATGTATTTTCGTATTTCCTTTCAAATCTGAAAATGGGATATTAACTTGTCATGGTATTGGTTTTGATTCTTTGTTTGGTAGTGTGTTCATGGCATGACTCAGAGGGCTTTCTATGAACTCTGTTTTCTAAAGAATAGTTATGTTTATAATTGACTGAGAGGGATGAGTTATCTAAGTGCAGTAGTAGCAGAGATAAGCTATTTTTCTGCAGGCTGAATGAAGAGTCATTCACAGTTGCACATCCAAACAACTACCAAAGCTGAAGGGAAATAGCATATCATCACCTTCCCCCAATCCAGGGCACGCACACTATCCTGTTTCCAAATCAAAATTAATAAGGTGGGCCAGAGTAAATTTATTCTATTAGTCTAGGATATTCACCAGTAGGTTTAGAACTACTGCTTCTGGGCTTTTATCAGTTGTTACTACTACTGCTGAGGTTGAGAAAATACTGGATTTTTATATCAAATTGTTTTCTTAGGTAACTGTTATATATTGAATACTTTATTATTGAAATTCTCTTTCTTAAAATGCCCTAGTGATGTGAATTGATGACTTCTTGATCAGTGTCATAAAAATGCCTTGTTAATCTGCTGTCACACTTTATCAAAAAAACAATAAATCAAATAAATGTTAGGTATGTAGCTTACTGTCACTTCTCCCTTTGAGTCTACAGAGAATCTGATTTACAGTCACACTGGTGTAAAACTAATACTCATTTATCTGCACTAAATAAATCTGCATAAGGCAGATGTTCAGTAATCTTTAAAACATGATCTAAGCCTTTGTGTTCCATTTGCGGGACCCTCTTTGTGTTCTACGACCAGCCCGAACTATATCATGTTCCAGCCTGGAGGACCCTGACATGTATGTCTGCATACACTGGAACATTACATTTTAACAAAATATTGGAGAAGTAGATGAGTGGAAGAAAAGGAGAATGCCTATTAATATATGTTCTTCAAGTAGCAAAAATAATGAAGCTTCATTTCCTGCCTTAACCACTGCCTTAAAAATATACCCGTTTTTTTCTCAGATCCCCTAGGTTGTCACACTGTGCTGTTGACTCCCTGCTTTGTTCTGAGTTCTCTCTCATGACTTTGGGTTTGGATGGCTAAGAGGCAATATCTGCTGGGAATAGCTCAAAGTTACATCTTCGTGAATTTGCCAGCTGCCAGGGACATATTTATTCACTTACTAATTGGTCCCTAGCTGTTGCAATAAAAATGCCTGAAGGCATAAAAATGCCTGAAATTCAGGCATAAAAATGAAATGCCTGAAGTCCACTATACTCTAAGTGGGAACATTTCTTTGGGCCCTTCTCTAGCTGCCATCTTCCCTAAACCTCACAGAACTTAGTATCTTTGAGACATCTGTTTCTGTCTCGAATTCTGTTGAAATCAGTTGGTCATTCTTAACAATTGCCACAGAGCAGACTGATGTGAAGATGCATAAAGAAACAAATTAAGATTTTAAAAGGAAGTGAGCACATAAATAAACATTAGTATAGATTATCCTGACTTTAATTCAGCAGAAAATAATAGGAATGTCAACTGGGTACTCAGGTAACAAAGCAGAAGTAAGACAGTAGAATTCTTCAAACCTTTGTTTTTTTTACTGGTTATCAGGTCTTGTTACCCATACCTGTTATCATTCACTGACAAGCTCAGAAATTAGAATGATGACAGAAACCTTAATGAATAATGTATAATTTATTTTTTTTTAAGCTTCATGTGACTTATAATCACATGAGATCTTGAAGCAGGAAGGAGTAGAGCTCATACAAAGTGTACTAAAATCTGTCATCTAGAAGGGTATGAAAATTAGGAAAGAAAGTGAGGGAGTGCTCAGAAGCACCGGCTAAATGCCTGTCCTTGCTCTCATCTTGTTTGATAGCCTTATGGATGATGACATGTATCATTTGCCAGCTGGGTTTGCAGTGACTGGCAATGGCTCTGTTTTTGCACAGAGATGTGAGGGTAGCTGGTAGTGCTCTCAGGACAGCTGCCATCACAGGCCTGTCTGACTGATTGGTCAAAATTATCACAACCAACTAATTATGGTTTAATACAGGAGAGTGTACTTTACAATCAGAAACACAGACTACACTCATAGAATGGGAAATTCTCTGTCTCAGAAAACAGTAATTCAGAAGATGGCATAGCAGGAGAGAGAAGAGCTTTTATGTGAGATCTCAGTGTCAGGTTGAGGCTTTCAACCTTATGTTATCCATGAATGAAGAGGAAAAAAAATTACAGTAGGCAATTAAAAGAGATCAAACCAGTCTGAACACCACCAGTAAGACCACTGTTCCCTGCTCTGTGACTCACATTTCCTGGAGGAAGGAGTGACTCAAGGAAATTCAAAGGACAGGGAAAAAATGTCTCAGAGGTCGTCAATCAACCACTGGGTTATAAGTCTTTTAGGAACTCATAAGCCTAGAATATTGGGGAAAGACTGAAGAAGTCATTCAATCACTCTCTCTGGGTACTTACACATTTAAAAAAAAAAAAAAAGCTTAATGGCAGGAGCCAGGAAATTTTTCAATCTTCTAGACAAGCAGGAGAAATGGAAATTGGATTCATTTAAACTTGCAACAAAGTGCAAATTTTTGGCACAAGCCACAGATTGATTTTCCACAGATTGGAAAAGCTTTTCAGAAGAAATTTTGAGTCATTATTTTGCTTGGTATATTCAAATTGCAACAGCTTTTCTGTCTGCATGTAGTATATAACTCTAAATATGCCATACATACAGAATCTGTGTATTACCTGCATACATCATGTGTATATATTCCAACTATATCAGACATAGGTAGATATATAGCTGTAGAGCTTCCTTCCTGATAATGAAGAGCTTCTCAACAAATATTGAAGACAAAGATGTAAATATGAGACCTAAAATAATCCAAGCATAGCATGAGCTGGAAGCAGAATTAATCTCCAGGATAAACTGAGTATTCTTCAAAACAGTTTGTTAAACTTTGCTTCAATTTACATTATCTTCACAGTAGGTGAAAATATGGATTTTCTTTTGAGATGGAGAAGAGCTTAGTGATTCCTTTTCCACTGACAGAAAAATAAGTCTATTTAATGAATTCTTGTGAAAATGCACTTGAACTTTTTCAAAGTGAAAGAAACATAGCAAACAGTTTGATCAAATGGAAACTTCTTCATGTACTAAAATGAGCTAACATCTCCAATTTTTCCTTTGCTAAGAAGGATTCAATAAATAGTAAATTGATTTCTTTTTCATGGTGGCACTAATTGTGTTTTGTCCCAGATCACCATATCAGGCATTATCCTCAACATCTCTTGTGGGCTTAGAGAAGTTTAAAAGACAAACACAAAAAAATGCTACATATACAAAATATTTCTTAGACAAATTGTATCAAATAAGGTACTAACTTCAGACCAGTTTTAATGTGCAAGTGGGAGAAATATCAGTTCTTTAATGAGGGCTGAAATTTATCCCCTTTCAGAAGGCCAGTATGAGCCTATGAACCACTGAAAGCCAATCCTAAAATCACGACTTAAGGAGATTTAAGGGCCCCATGCTATCTTTGTGTGGAGTCAATATTTTTTGCCAATGACTTGGTTCCTTGTTATTGATTTGTAATAAAACTTAGTAAAAGATATTTGGGATATTTTTCATGCCAAAATGCATCTTGGCTTCTGGTCTTGTCTGTGCTGTATGCTGGCCACAGCAATATCTTTAAAAAAAAAATAAAAAAATCTCTGGTGTATTTGAATTATCAATTTAGCTTTTCCAAATCCTCAGCAGACATTTCTAGACCCAGTGTGAAAGTGTTATTTGTAGTTTAAGATACTCACTATGTCTTGAAAAAAATACTCAGAAGAGATAGCTTGAAGTTGCCAGATACTATTTCTGACATGTTCCACCATATTGCAACCAGTATGATCATTTCAAGCTGTTTCACTTGTGGGATGTTTGTGGAAAACACATCAGAAATCTTGGTTAATAGTAAAAATATGTATCTTTCTTCAGCTCATTTAAGGCTTGGAAAAATTGTCTTCAACTATTTAGTACTGAGAGCTTCTTAGTAAAAAACTGATGCCCTGAAAACCTTTAATTTTTAAAACTCTGAAGGTCCATGAAATGTTATCCTTAAGTCATTTGAATGCTACAGAACTTCAGCCAAATCAGTGGCTGAATACCAAAGATAAATAAATTCAGACTGAAAAAAAAAGAGCATATTTAAAGTCAAGGCAAATATCCCTTGGAAGGAGGTTTTGTCCCTTCTTTGAAACTTTAGAATTCTTATTCACTTCTTTGAACACAGTTAAAGGATTCACTCAGTTTTCACGATGCAACACTCTGTGTCTTGTATTTTACACTGATTTTTACTGTGCTATCTCACTTTCAATATATCTCTACATCTATGAAGCAAATTACTGAAGTATCAATTTTTTTACATTTCACTCAAAAAATTAAGATGGTGAATTTGTTGTGACTATGTTCAACTAAAACAAAAAAAAATTAAAAGCACTTCCTTCTTCAGAATTTGTACTTTTCTCTATTGAAAAATTGAAAAACTGTACTTGTAGTAACTTTCCAATTCTCCTGGGTATTCAGTACATTCTGCTCCCACATCCTCTCATTAAATCTCAGGAAATAATGTGACAACTTTGATATTCTCAGACATCCATTTTTGAGACAGCCAGTATGTTGTAGGTCACTGGCAGGTGGCAAGACACCCTTAAGAGGAAAGAGGGTTTTGAGACCCTCTTTGAGAATTTTGAGGAATGTTTCAGGTGTCCCTGTGCAAGGGGAAAATAATTTTCTGGAGTGGCCCTCCAAGGAACAGGTACAACCTGGCCCCTAAAGCCATGACCATATGTACAGTTTGTGCATGCAAATATATATTGGTGTGAGGTGATTCGTGTGGTGGGTTGAGCTTGGGCTGCAGTCAGACACCCACCCAGCTGTTCATTCACTCTGCTTCCTCAGCTGGATAGGGTGAGAAAAGAGGATAAAAAACCTTGTGGATTGGGGTACAAGTTGGTACTTTACTAGTTACCACCACAGGCAAAACAGATTCACTTTTAATATAATTTATTGACAGTGAAAACACATATGGATAGTTAGAAACACAGATTAAATTAAAAGCAAGATTTCTCCCCTGTATTCCCTTTTTACCAGAATAAACTTCATTCTTTCATCCCTCATCCTTCTGCCTTCCCCTTCCATGTGGCACAGGACGATGGGGAATGGGGAGTAGCAGTCAGTCCATACCATTTTCTCTCTCCTGCTTCTTTCTCCTCACACTTTTCCTCTGCTTCAGCATGGTATCCCTCCTAAAAGGTACAGTTCCTTCAAGAACTGCTCCAGTGTGGTCTCTCCAAAGGTCATACTTTCCTTCAAGAAATATCCATGGGCTGCAGGCTGTAAATACTCTCCATCATGGTCCTTCCTAGGCAGTCAGAAATTACCTGCTCTACCATGATTCTCTCCCAGAGTTGCCTGGAGAACCTCATTCACTTCCCTCTTCTCACCTCAGTGCTTACATGGCTGCTCTCTCATCCTTATTTCCCTCCCCCTTCTCTGCCTATAAGACATTTTTAAATGTCTGTTCTTCAATATCTTTTCCAGGGGCACCAACGTATTGGCTGATGGGCTCAGCTGTGTCCTGTGGTGGCTCACTTTGGATCTGGCTGGAAACTGGCTGGAAACACCTCTGTCCCACATGGGACAGACTCTGGCCTCTCCTCATGAAGGCCACCCCATGTGTCCCCCTGCCAACACATGGGCATCTGAGACCCAATTAGAAAACAGTTTAATAGAGAATTGATTAGGAAACCAATAGTGTTTGTAGCACCACCATGCTTTCACTTCAACAGATCTCTTTCCATATTTTGTACCATATCAGTTCCAGTTTTGTATCATTGCTTTGGGAGTTTGTCCAAAGTTTTACTTTCTTGCCCTTTTTTGATGTGTGGGTTCAGTCCACACCAGCAGCAGTGCCAAGCCAGCCACCAACATCTGGCAGGCCCCTGCTCTGTGAGCTGAGAAGGCACACAAACCTTGGGGCAGGTGACACAGTGACTTAGAAAAAGAAACAAATCTTAATACTATTTTCCCCCTATTCATGCTTATGCACTCTCAGAGACTAAGTGCAACATATCTACATATATATGTGAGTGTGTATATATATATATATATATATATGTATGTATGTATTTTAAATTGTGTATTCTTTAATAGAAGACTTAAATCATCTAAATAGCATTTACTGTGTACATCTTTGTGGTGGGGGGTGGGGGGTGGTTCATTTTAATGTTTTTCCAAATAATTTCCAATAAGAAAAGTTCCAGTTGATCTTGTTAGATGCCATGGAATGAAAATCTTTGTGGCTGGTTCCTCCAAATCAGTGAACTATGCTAGGATAGAATTGGTACAGAAGCACTTTTGCATAAGCAAAAGTGTATAAAAGTTCAACAGAGGAATGCCGGTGAAACCACAGAAATGTGGACCAACAGAAGGGCTTTTCCTCAAGAGTTAAGTTCTAACAGGATTTTTTGCATGTCTAGTAAGTTCCATCTTTTTCTCTCCCTCCTGCTGGGTGGCAGGGAGAAGGGCTGGGAGAATTGGCACTGTGGAAAGGTGTCTGTGCACGCAGGGCATGGGACAGAGCAGTGCAGGTGGAGCTGTCTCCCATAGATGGTGCCCTGTATTTAACTTAGCATTAGGTTGTCATGATGTTTCTTAAGAGCTAATGGCAGGGGGGTTTGTTCTGCTTGGGGTTGCTGTACCCTCCAAATAATCCCTTGGTTTCTGCAAGCTACTTGCAGCAGGCACAAGCCATTGAAATCTCTGAAATGTAGAAATCATGGAAATGAGCCTGGAGTCAGTGGGTATGTTTGTGCTGCACATACCTCCCTGGAATAAAAGACACCAAATTACCTAACAGACAAGGAGTCAAGCTGTGAAAGTACAGAATCTAAGTTTAGATTCCTAACAGGCAAAATGATCTCATGCTGTCTTGCCAAGCCCGGCAGCACACAGACTACACGGCACACATGAGTACCTGGAGGTTGTCACTGCCAGTGAAGGACTGAACTTGATTGGTGGCTAATAAAGACTCCTAAGCTGAAAGTTTTAAGTATAGCACATCTTTAGTAGAATAAGAAACTAACAAATCTTAGCAAAATGTATTTGAAAGGGAAGAGATCACCCAGCATATGAGCTAGTAACTCTCCTTAGCTGGGGTATTCTGGCAGTGAGACTTCATTCCAGTATCTGAAAAAACTGATTACTTCTACTGATAGAGGAGGAGGTAGTGGAGCTTTTGGTGTCTGTGAAGAAAGACTTCAATTACTTACTATGGTCTATTGAAAGACAGGAGAGAGCCAGCTTTCATGGTTGTTGTGGTCCCTGCAATACCAAGTTGCCTCTTTTTATCTGTTTTGATTTCATTGATAATTTTTAATACAAGTCCTGAGACATTAACAACAAAAACTGGGTAAAAGAGTTAGTTTGGATTTAGGGGCAAGGTGATGGGAAACTGTGCTTGATTTTATCTTGAAGCCAAATTATGACCGTCATCCATATATTTAAAACTATGACAAGGACTGCTGATCAGCAGAAGCTTCTCAATGCCGTCTAACACTTAGATTTGCCAACATGGATAAGACTGAGTGCAGCAAGCGATAAATCATTAGGCAGGTGTCCTGTACAGACCCTAAGAAACTGCTAAAGATACATACAATAAGTCAAACTTTTGCCAGTTGACCGTGGTCCTCTACACAGAGTCCAAACCACTGCTGGTAAAAAATTAGGAGTAGGTAAAATGAATAAGGTTGAAAGTAGTACAACATGTAGAGTATTTATTGACTCAGGGCAATGGTAAGTTGTTGTGGAGGGGCAAATTAACAAAACAGCTGAAAGTTGTCTCACTAGAATTGTCTTCTGAAAGCAACTGAGAGGAATCACAAGAGAAATTATTCCTATATACATGCTAGCATGCTCTATGAGTACTGTGTAACACAAAGGAGAAGTAATATCAGGTGTAATTCTGACTTCAGTGAGGAAGAGTTCCTGTCACCCGTTATGCTGCATTAATCCACCTCGGTATGCAGTGGGAGAAAATTCAGCTGAATGTTGGCAAGCTGATGAAATCATCTACGTTGCCTTGAAAATCCCCAGCTATGAATGAAGCCTGTTGCAAACACTGGAAATGTGAACTACTGGAGGCTCATCCTCAGACACAGACACTCTCGTGTTTGTGGGTAGCAAACAGTCTGAGTGTAAAACCACAGGAGTGGAACATTTCAGTAGGGTCCCGTTTCAATCTAGACACAATCAGATATAGTGGGAATCAAGAAAAAAGAAAAAAGTCCTTTTCTCACCTCAGCAAGCTTATTTCAGTACAACAGAAAGCCTTTGATCTTGATTTAGGATTACTAATATATAACAAACTTGCTGGCGTGGGAAAGTAATAGGATTATTTCAGCAGCATGTTTATGGGGAGATAGCCCAGGTGAGGGTAAGAGTTTGTATTGTTGTCCCTTTAGAAAATAGGAATGCATGAAACAAAAGATTCATCTTTAGGTTTCATCTCACAGTATTGGTCAGGGAATTAAATCCATGAACACGAAACACATACTGATGACCTGGACACATGGCCCTTGGTATGACCAAAAGCTTCCCTTGAAGCCTTCAAAGCCTCCTGTGTACTTAACCACATATGGAAGCCCAGTATGTACACCATGGTATACATTGCTGTCATACACTGTGTTTGGGAGCAAAAGAATTAGTGCAGAAACACATAGACTGCTGTCAAGCTGCCTGCAAGGCTGCCTCCACGTGAATCTTTAGCTTGTGCCTGTACTTGCAGAGCAGAGTGGCAAAAGATGTGCAAATATAGCAAGACATTTTCTGAAGCTGGGAGGATACAGTCATGATATGCTGTTTCCTAAAGGACTAAGATATGAATATCAGAGATCTTTGGCTTTGGTTCAGAGAAGCACCTGGAAGCTTGGATGCATGTAGTTCCCCTTCTCCAGCTGAGAAGGAAAATCAAAAAATACAGACTTTCTTAAAATAATGTTTTGAAGTCTCACATCCCAGGCAATGTTGTCACACCTAGATGTCCTGCTGCATTTGGTATTCCTTCTTTTAGATGTATTTACTCCTGGAAGTGGTGAGATGAGTACAAGTTTTAAAGGAAGGATGAAGTAGACAGATGCCTTGGCAGGAGTTTGATTTCTGAAATAAGGTTTAATGTCAAGGAGCACTTTCTCTGATCAGTTCATTCACTTGTAAGACTTCCAGCTGACTCGAGCTGTTCTGTCCTTATTCTATATATAATATATGATTAGAAAAAGTCATTTGTGGATGCAGATATGCCTTTAATCTTTCAAGTCCAAATCATGTTTCTCACTAATGCCACTGAAGAGAATTCAATTGATTCTCATCTAGTTATTGGTGTGTTCTTGCTTCCTTGAAACAATATTACATTTGTGAATATATTCATCAATCTTTTCCATCATATGCATTTGCTTTCACTTGTGAAAGTCATGTGTGTGAGTTTTTTATCTTGTCTTTAATGAGCTGTAGTTCATTGTCATTTATTATGTATTTTATTTGAAGTATCCATACAGAAATGCCACAATCTATAAAATGCAAGCACATATATATGAAGAAATTAATAATTTCATGAAAATAAATTAAAATTATGATTCAACCAAAGCAATTCTGGTCTTTATTAAACAGAAATTCTGATAGACTCTCACTTTGCTAAGAATATCTGAAACTCATCTATAATTAAAAAGATGTCATTCTTTTATATAATAATTAAGAAATGCAAACCATTCACAGAATAAAAGAGGTTAAATTGTCTTTTTCAGTCAAAACAGATTATAATTAGTTCCTGGCAGAATGTTGTCCTGATACAATGCACTATTTTCTTGCTGTTGTGACTATTGTGGATGGGCTGTGCTGCAAAGGCTGAAAGTGGTATGTACACTCCCACTCTTTGCTATTTAGAGTATTTCAGGTGTCCACTTTAGAACCCTACAAAAGCATCCTTTTCCTGATCCAAATTGTGATGTTTTTCCTGTGCAAAGCCTGCATTTCTTTCCTCCTCAGGACAGAAATTTAGAGATCAAATCATATACTGTGGAAAGTGTTTAACGTTTCAGCTTTAGAAAAGAAAGTAATAGTAGCATACATTCCTGCTTCCTAAGGCCATTTTAGAGAATTCCTGCTTTCCTGTTCTTGTAACAGTCTGTAGTGGATGAGAATATAATTGCTGGTGTACATATTCACTGGGAATTGCTATTTAGTCTTAATTTCCAAGATGAAGACCCTAAATATAAGACTCTTATAATACAAGAAAGTCAAATACGCCAGAAAGCTGCTGCAAGTACCCAAAAATTGTGCACAGACTGCAGATGATCAAGTGGGAGAGCTGGTTCTTGTTCTTCATGAGCAGTGGCTCCACAGATCTTGTCCAGTCTCTGAGTGGCAATTAGGTCTTCCTGAGTGCACCTGCACTGCTAAAATTTTTGTTTAATAGTAATAGAAATTTATTTTAATTCCTCTTTGAAAAAGGGATAAAGAGGTTTATATGAACATATACTCAGCAAATGCATCAGTATATTCTAATTAATGCATTATCCATTCAATGCTACAAAAATTCACTTTAATTCTAACCATTCCCAGTGAATTATTTATATAGTGACACTTATTAGCAAACTGCCATTTGCATCACTTTTGCATCACTCTTCTCATTATTAATTTACTTTCAATAATTATTTAGTGCTTGGTCTCATCAATAAAGAAAAATGGATGGAGCCCATGAAGCATTTAACTTTATCTTAATTCTATATCCCTAATACTATTACCAGTAGCCAAGAGCAGATACATAATATATCAGCTGGCAATTCTTCCCTTTTGTGCATTCTCTTGTCTCCTTTTCTCTCCTGTATGCTAGTATACCTGAGTTCTGTAAAAGCAGAGGATGATTCCCCATTAATGACTATTTAAATAACAGAATTGCATAGCTATTTGCTATGTACTTGCTTCTTTATGTCCCAGACAATGACTATGAATTAATTAGCATTAGAACAGTGGAAATTCCTATGAATTTAACATTACATTCAGTGTGCATTATTGAATGATTTTACACTTCCTAATGCAAAACTGATGATATCTCTACAAACCTCTGGGGGAGTGTGTGAGGTCATTAAAGTTAGATTTGCAAAGAAAATATATGGATTTCTCACTCACATTATTTTTTCCTGCGCTGATAATTCTATTCTTGGGCTCTTATTCAGAGTGGCTTGTTTGTATTGAAAGAATCTTTATCCTATTCATCTACCTTTCCCAACTTTTCATTTCATGGGGGAAATGAACTGTGTTTTTTCAATACTTAAAACATTCCTACAAGAAAACAAGAACTTACATTTTCAGCTCCCAGGGTTGTCATCAGAGATAATGGATACAGAAAGGCAGCCCAGTGTGAAAAAGCAAATATATGTGTCAGAAATGAAAGCAGCAATTTATAACATCTCTTTCCTGTCTTCATTGCTGATAGCTTGTTTTATCCATGAAGGAAGCATCTGCATGGGAATAAAAAATATGAAGTTTTATTAAAAATTCTCCCTGGAATCCCAGTTTGCTCTATATTTTTGCTGGTTGTTTGTTACTATTTTTATTTTTAAAACAAAGGTGTTTTCAAGCCATTGGATTCATGGGAGCTCACAACATTATTGACACCCTGCCAGAAAGGGAGAAACATTGGCAAACACAATCCCTCCTGAAAGCAACAAATCTCTCTATATTACTTACTGAGCAAAATCTTAGTGTGTTAAGCCAAGTGAATTGTTGAAATAGACTTTATCTCCACAACTTACTTTCTTTTTTTTAAAAATAACCTTTCTTTGTTTTCTTTCAAAGTGAATAACAACATGTATGTAGTCTTAAATTTACTCTTTTCTATTAATACAATTTCTTAAAATTTATAATACTTAAGTAATATATTCTTCATTGTTGAGTTCTAAAAAAAACAGTTTAATAGGGAAGAAAAATACTGGCTATGCATCAAGAACCAAAGGTTGTTGAAATGATTAAGCAGCTTTTAACAGCAGACAGAAGAAATGTTTTCTTCATGTCAGTTTGATTTACTTCAATAACTAGTTCAAAGTTAAGGAACTGCTTAGAAATAGAATAAGCTGAAACATCATTATCTTTAAATGGTCTATGAATAAATTCTCAGTCTGGGATCCTGAGACTTATGAATTCATTCATTAGCTGTATGTAAAATTAGCTTTGGTAGTAAACCAGTTTTAAATATAAAACACTTGATACATTTTTCCTCTGTATGCAACATTTATTGCAATTTTATTTAAATAACAAATACACTTGAAAGGCAAGGATTTTGCACTTCAATTGCAATTCCCATTTCCATCCAAAGCAGCTGGATGCAAGTCGTAAGCAAATAAAAATTAATCTTCTAATAAAGAAGAATTATCATTCATTTCTACCAGAATTCTATGTAAGTATTTATCACTTGAAAAATTAGGCTGACCTATACCATTTTTGAAACAGGAATGTAAGGTTTTTTTCTGGTAGTGTATGGAAGCAACAGATTAGTTTAAAAGGCAGGCTTGTTTCAAAGCCAAGTTTTTTTCCCAAATCTACCTACTGACAGGAATGAAATTCCCTTGAGGGGAAAAGAATAATAAACATTTAAAATGAGAATAGAAAGGCCTATTTTTTTACAATTGTTTTACAGTTTTTGTATTTTCACAAAACGGATGTTTTAAATCTTATGAGAAATAATTTCAATTATTATTGTATTATGTATATTGTATTATTATAATTTAAATGCTTTAAATATTTGTCAGGTTTTACTAAAATATTATAGTTTAGGGCCTTGTAAATAGGCAATTCTGTGATATTTTGGAGATAGAATGGCTATATAAATTAAAATACATAGCCCCCTACTTTAGGAGAATATTTACTCAGAGCTTTAATTCGGTAAAAAATTCCAACATTTTTAAAATAAAGTTAACTTCCAGCTGGAAGAAAATAAGTTCTGACATTCTCTGTTTATTGAAACTCTGTTTAAAAGTGGTGCAAATATCAAAATGGGATATTTTCTTTTTCCTCAGCAAGAGTAAGGCAGTTAGTTTAAATTTTGATATAACAAGGGTAGCATAACTTTATTTATAACATGTAGATTTATGCTCACATTATTATTGATTTAGTTTTTACATAGATGATGCTGGTATTTTAATTAGAAATACTTGGTTGCTTTATATTAGGCTTCTTTAATGACTTATCATTAAATCAGAAAATTCATATCCTTTCTGAAAACAATAACCACAGTAGGTTCCCTTAAATCACACAGCTGACAGAGACACCTACTCCTGACTTGCCAAAGTTGTGAATTAATTAATTTGTTTCAAATACGTGATTGCTGGGGAAGAGGTTCAGAGCGTGGTTTAATAGCTGCTCTTGTTTGTGTGTACCCAGCATCGGGCAATGATGTCTCAGCAGCAGAGGTTCATTTCTCTGAGCTAAAGGGGAAGGAAGAGGTTTTATTGTGCCAGTGGTGGAGAACATATTTAAAGCAGCAAGGATCTCACTGTTTTCAGCAAAGTGCTGACATACTAATTATGCCTTAACTGCATCTCCTGTTTCCTCCTAGGTCTTACTGCTGCAGCATCCCTTGTATCCCTGGCTTGGGCTTTGGCTTCCTACCAAAAGGCCCTCCGTGACTCCCGCGATGACAAGAAACCCATCAGTTATATGGCCGTTATAATCCAGTTTTGCTGGCATTTCTTCACCATTGCAGCAAGGGTCATTACTTTTGCTCTGTTTGCCTCGGTTTTCCAGCTGTACTTTGGGATCTTCATCGTGCTGCACTGGTGCATCATGACCTTCTGGATCGTTCACTGCGAGACAGAGTTTTGCATCACTAAATGGGAAGAGATAGTTTTCGACATGGTTGTTGGGATAATCTATATCTTCAGCTGGTTCAATGTCAAGGAAGGAAGGACACGCTGTAGGCTTTTCATTTACTATTTTGTCATCCTTTTAGAAAACACCGCCTTGAGTGTTCTCTGGTATCTGTACAAGGCCCCTCCGATCTCTGATGCATTTGCCATACCAGCACTGTGTGTAGTGTTCAGCAGCTTTTTAACAGGCATTGTTTTTATGCTAATGTACTATGCCTTCTTTCACCCCAATGGACCAAGGTTTGGGCAGTCACCAAGCTGTGCTTGTGAGGACCCTGCCGCTGCCTTCACCCTTCCCCCAGAAGTGGCCACAAGCACACTACGCTCCATCTCCAACAACCGGAGTGTCACGAGCGAGCGGGATCAAAAATTTGCGGAGAGGGATGGGTGTGTGCCTGTGTTTCAGGTGAGACCCACTGCACCCTCCACACCTTCATCCCGGCCACCAAGGATTGAGGAGTCTGTCATTAAAATCGATCTGTTCAGGAACAGGTACCCAGCATGGGAGAGACACGTGTTGGACAGGAGCCTGAGAAAGGCAATCTTAGCGTTTGAATGTTCCCCTGCTCCTCCACGGCTACAGTATAAAGATGATGCCCTTATTCAGGAGCGCTTGGAATATGAAACCACATTGTAAACAAAGCAAAAACACAGCTTCAAGCAGCTCCAACATCACAGTCCAAATTAAGGGTTGACAGTAGGGCTGTAGGAACAACTCAACTGCGTACTAAAAGTAGAGCAGCAAGCTATAGTGTTCTTAGTCTGGCTATCATCATGATTATCATTTGATCCACTGTGTGCAGTCTGTCTGCAGGACACTGATACAGCAGCATCGTCTGAAAGCCTCAAAAAACCCCAAACCCTGACCCACACATACAAATCAGTCACATCAGCTGGGGAACTCACCCACCACCCCTTACTGCTATGAAACTCTGACTGCACAGTAGTTACAATCAAACCAATAAAAAGGCTCTGACCAGAGCTTTCAACTTCAGCCAGTAGTGCATTTTATTTTAGAAATGAATGATTGATATTTCCATAATCTATGGCAAAAACAAAAAAACCCACACCTTTTCAAAAATAACAAAACTGTAGCACACGGTGTTGCTGTTAGGAAAACTGTTTTCTGGGGCAAAAAACAGGAGCTTAGCAGTCTTCAACATTCCCATAAATCAACCATTCAGGTTAGAATAAGTTTGCAAAATAGTTCTTGATTAAAAAAAAAAAAGTCATCATATTTATAAGGCTGTCAATGGGAAATAAACTAAATTCTTATTAATTAGGTCATTAAAATTAACACTACCAGAACTGTTTGTTTGCTGTGGAATTTAAAAGTCTTTTTAAAATGCAATTTAACTTCTTGATGTTATTTTCAACAGAAACTCTATGCAGCTCACTTCTGGTTTTGAGGAGAAATAAGGAGCTCTAGCACGTAGTGATATTCATTAAATGATAATCATGATTCAGTGTTCAATTTGAAAAAAAAAATAATTAAAAGAACAAGGAAGTATAATTTTCATATTCGAAACTTTTCGGAGAACCCCATTCAGCTGTTTCAGAAGAAGCTACAAGGAGCTGAACACACTGAAACTTCTCTGTTTCAGGACTGAGAATGCATGATTCAGTGTGTGAATGTATGCAGGTGTGACAAGAGACTGACATGCCATACCCTCCTAGTGCCAAACATTGTATAACTGCAAGGTTGATATTGCCCGAGGGACACAACAAGTGGCACAAGCCCTACTGGAAAAAGAAGCAGGAAAGACCAACCAAGCTCTCAATGTGTAGAGACAGCTCTGATTTTTCCCACCCAAGGTGAAAGTGATGTCTTTTAAAGGCTTTCAGCCACCTCTTAGTAAGCATATTCACTGAAGCATAGTATAAACAAGTTATGTGGAAGAGCCTCTTCTGCCTGTTCAAGACTGGAGTCGAGATGTGTCTAAAAATTAGAATCTCTTGTAATAGAGTGCTTTTGCTGCAAGCTTTTGGGTTTTAAATACCTCCCTAAATCTAGTTAATGGTATTATACTTTATGTTAAAAGTATCCCCTGATGGTGCTTTCAGATGCATTAAAGGTGCAAGTCAAAATTTGATAGTATTTTTTTTAAAGCTGGTGCAGAGTGAAAAACTCATGGATTATTTCAATATTTTTGTAAAGTAAAAATATGGTATAAAAGGTTACTTTTTATAAACCTCAAATCTTTTAATACATTTCATTCTCTTTATAGCTTAGATTTTAAGAATTGGTCCATGAATTTTATCAAATGGCTTTTGCAGGTTGACACAAACCTGTTTTTCACACATTATGGATTTGTTTTGCAGTGTAATGCCATATGAAAGCCTACATGGGTACTTTTAGAATACTCTATAAACTGTGGATCCTGCTTCAAATGTAAGTGGCTTGTAAAGACACCAAGTGATTCCATGAGAAACAATTTGCTATAACTATTTCCATCCATTTTAGGAGAGCGAAGCAGAACTGAAGAGTTACTGTTGTAAATGGCATTGTCAGGATGGAGAAGACCTGATAATTGGTATTGTAATCTTCACTGTCAGATATATCCAGTGTAGTCACTGCTGTGTATGCTGCTGGGTGAATTTCTGTCTTTCCTATTACCAATATTTGTACTATGAAATGGCCAAGGTTACACAGACTATGTTTATTTGTATGCGTTCAATTAGCCATTTTTAATGTTGACTTTTTTTATTAGTGAAATATTCGATACCTGTTGTTCTTTGCTGGGGCGAGTTCCTCAAAACAAAAACCTGTGGAAGTGCAGGAATCTGCAAAGCAGAGGGAACTTTACACAGATCAGAAAAAAACTATGCTTCAGGGGTTTCTTAGGTATTTTCAAATTAAATAATGGCCAACTGCCTCTATAATTTTTTTTTTTTAATAAAACAAATGTTTGATAGTCCAAACCTGAAGCTTTTTACAAAGTGATTATCCTTTTCTTCATGGAGATACAGCTCATTATTCAGAGAAAAGCACTCATGTTTTTTCAGAAAATATACCACTTCAAGAACTGCTAAAAAAAGATTTTGGGAGCAAGTCCTTTATCCTGTCATACTCAATAGACCCTTCACTCCAGAATCAAATTCTAGTTTGCACAAGGGAATTGCTGTTTTTCTTTACAAAGGAGGTAAATGTAAGCTCTGTGATCCAAAATGTGAGGGTTTCTTTTGGAGACAATTTGAAGTGCTTGCTGCTGCTTTAACAACTTGGAAACTGAAGCCTGAGTGAGGCACAGTGAGCAGCCTTGTCAAGCTTCAGTCTCACACCAGCACCTCCTGGGGAGAGGGGCAGCATCGCTGGTGTCAGCAAGGCTCTTCCCTTCTGATGTCCCTCTCATCCTCTCTCTCTCCCTCAGAGCTGTGAGCCCTTTGGTCAGGCTTACAGAATTGAAGAAAAGTTGCTTTGTATGGAATTTAAAGGGTTAAGGTCTTCACTGATGCTTGCATTGAAAGGTTTCTGAAGAAGGTTTGGGATGAGTTTATTTGATTTGCTTTTATTTGGTTTTGGAAGGAAAGACACAGGTGTTATTTATCCATGTGGTTTTTCATACCTAGCGTTTATTTTCCTTATCCTCACAGCATTTTTAATTTTTGTAACTAATGTTTGCAAAAATGTTTATCTTAAACAAATTACTGCAGGGTGTGAGTGCAGAATGACGTATATATGTGTGTTTGTATATATATTTATACATATATATGCAGCACTACATACACACACCTTGTCCTCAGAATTCAATCTGGCAGCTGGAGGCAGGGGTGGAAGTTATGCTGCACTAAGTCAAAATTTGCTCTCCAAAATCTTGCTCTCTTGCATTCATAACATCAATGTTACCTGCACTGAGAACAGGGCAGTGACTGAAATCTAAACACTCTGATGACTACATGGACAATTTCCTAATTTGCATTGCTGTGGGTAGTCACATTAAAAGCTGTAAGAATTTTTTATAGAAATTTCCAAGATTAAACATAGTCCGTGCTGAAATTCCATTATGGCCTTATGGACAGTTAATAATCAATATGCACTCTTCTTTTTGCCACAGACAGTTCTAAATTCAATAAAGTTCAACTGAGACAGCAATAGCAAAAATAAAATTAAAATAAAGGACTTGCAAAAAACCTGAACTTTTGCTTTTGAAGTAATGAAAGCATCAGGCCTTTCAAATTTCATTTCAGAATACAGGAAAATAAAAAAGCTCATATTTTCATATTTGCATTCTGGTAAAGAAAAGCAATCACATCTATTTGTTAGAAGTAAGACTTATGGGAGCATTGTTCTAATGAACCAAACAAACTTAGCAGCAGATTTAATGGTAATTTATCTGGTCAAAAACTTGGTCCTAAAATTTTGAGAGCTGTGGATTTGTCTGTTGCAGAAAAGACAATTCAACTACTATCACTAATTAAATAAAGGTAATTTATACCCATGTTCATTCAAAAAACATGCAAGAAAATGTAAGAGAAAACTTTTTACTTATTTTAAAAGCTGTTTGTTCTTTAATGGGATAATTTTTTCTTTAAGAAGTTCTTTACAAATATGTGCAATACTTTCCTTCCCTGCATATTTAATAATGAAAAAAATGATTTCCAATTTTTTTATGTCAATTTAAATATGCTTCTTGTGACAGAACAATGTTTCTTTGCTTGGGTTATATGGACTTGATGGCATATATACAATATTTTTGTTGTCAAACCAACAAATTTTCTATTAATTAATTTTTATAAAATTGGAGAAAGTTTTCCTTCCAAAATTTAATGCTAGGTAGGCCTCATCTGCCTGATTTTGTAAACTTTTAAGCAGAGGAGGAAAATTACAATTTTACTGGCAATTCAATTTTTAATATTTGGTGAATAGCTATTAAACCTGTATTAGTTTAAAACATATGATGGTCTTTCCAATACATCATTATGTCCCCAAAAGAGCAATTCATAAGTGGTACTAAATGTAGAAGTGCTGCTTTATTTGGAAAGGAACTCCCAATCATGCAATATGCTCATTTACTTTTTATTGGCCAGCAAATATTCGCAACTAGACTGTTGGGGTGTTTTAGAACACAAACGAGTTTGAAGTGTTTGTGACTTGATCCTATCACTTCTAAGGAGCCTTAAAAGTGGCACTGTACTGAGATGTAGTTGGCTCTGCCAGTGATTCAGCTTCCAAAGCCGCTGCCCTTTCTCTGCTCCCTGCCTGAAGCTGTGCAATCCAGAGTGACTGAGATGCTGTGATTTACTCTGCACCCCCTGCACTGCCTGCACAATGCCAAGGAAAAGACTTCAGCAGATTCCTGGGGTCCTACTGCTGCCTCTCTTACTCCTGTGCATGGAGGGAAGCAGAGTAAATTGCACCTGTGCATCCATCTAAACAAGCCTACGTAAGTTAAACCCCTACAAGATGTGCATTATGAAAATAATCACAACACATGCCCATAAATCTACAAGCCCAGCACCACAATTACTAATTCTGCAGTGTAACAATGCAGGACATGGGAAGAATTGTCTACAATACACAATAAGCCATTTAATTTCGCTACTTGTATTGATTATACTAGCTCACATAGAACCCATGCTCTCAGCTGAAAGCCAAATGGAGTAAGTGGCAAACAGCCATTTGTATACCAGAGGCATTAAGTTATAAAATCATCCCTTAATTGTTTATAGATTGTTTATATCTTTTCATTACAGCATTGAATCCATTCCTCTTTATTCTGATAAGAGATAAAATGCAAAATGAGAACAGATTCTTTTATATCTGGGAATTAAAAAAAAAAAAGAACAACACAACAGATTACTGCAGTTAACATATAGTGATTTTTTAAAACAGAGTCTGCCATCATTTTCACTTGGCTGCAAATTGCTGAGTGATATTTCTCACATCTGGTGTGAGAAGGTTCCATTGCAGGAGAGACAGAGATGACATTACAAAGCCTTGTCCATGCAAAGTTAGGGGAATGGTGTCATCATTTACACAATGATGACATCATTTACACAACTGTTTTAACACATGAAGGATCCCCTGGCACCATTTGTTTTACCTCAGTGACCTCAGTGCAGAACTTTGGTGAGATTTCTTCGCTGGTATGAATATGTAAAATCAGGCCCTGGCAGAGAGTGAACTACATGAATTCAGGCCATGGTAGCAGAAGTCTTCACCTCTTTACTCCAAACTGAACTCAGCTGGAGATTTGCTTAATGCAAAAAAGCCTCCATGGCTCTTGGCACAACCTGAAATACATACACTAAACTTAGTGCTGACTCAGCATGAATCAAAGATTTCTTATTCTTTCCTTTTTGGTTCAAACATTCAGGAATACACCCACTTTGACTGAGTTGCTCTTCTGTGATCCTTTTAAGATGACTTTGAAGAATGTCTCTGAAACCAGTCTTCTCCAGTGTTTCTCACAAAAGCCAGTTCCTGACCAGTGCATTCATTAAAAGGAACTTTTTCTAAGTGTGTGAGCTTCAGCCCTGTACTTACATTTTGCTCTGAATACTTAGTATTTCATTCTTACACGGAGGATCTTATATACCCATTAGTAAACTGTGTGCCTATTCTAAATCCTAGGGCAAAGAGAACAGATATGCAAGATTCAGGGCAAAAAATCCTCTTCAGCACACTTATGTGGTGATTTGCATGAGCCAGAGAAGCCCAAGAGAAGCTTGTGGATAATTACAACAGCCTTATACATGCAGTTGCTATATTCATTGAGAGAGATTTACAAGAAATTGTGATATAAGTGACCAACTAATCGAAAGATCAAATCTCAACTTCTATATGCAAGGTAATATTAAAATAATATCAGCCAAGAAACTTTAAAGTGTAACCAAAAATCTCATTTCAAGGAATGGTTGGAATAAAATTTAAAATGTAATAGATTTGTCAGTGTAACAAAATGCAACATTCATAGAAAGACAGGTATGACTGCTGTAAGGTTTCCCTACTTGTAGGTTTCAGCCTCTTATTATTGAGTTATTTCAGATAACTTTGGAAGCAATTGCTTCTGACATGCTGCAGTTCTAGGAATGCTAGCAGCTTTTCTACATAAGATCTGTTCTGCTATAGGAAAGTCCACATCCTTTTAACAAAGCATTAAGTTTGGGGTAGTTTTTTGCACTGAACTAAACCTCACAAAAGCATTTTTCAGCATGAAATAGGTGTGTCCACTCAGCCACTTAGTGTGTAACAGTACTGCAGAACAGAATTTCACAAATCAGTGATTTCCTCAAGGTAAAAAAGCTGCTGGTTGAATGTCTAGAAGAGCCTGCAGAGACATAACACAGTGCTAAGGCAAGGCATAGACTGTGTTTGTGTGCTACAAGTCTGCTCAGGGCAAAGCCTGGTCACAGTCCAGCACTCTTTTCCCACCTCATGCACCAAAGAGGTCACAAAATAGAGGAAAACCCTGTGCATGAGCTGGATGAAAGCCACAACACTTGGGGGCCTGGCATGCTTCAGCACAGGTGCAGAGGTTGGTGCAGGCACATCAGGGGTCTCAGGCTCGTACTGTGTTCCTCCCAACTGCACCAACAAGGAGCTCCTGAACATTTCTAATTCCAGATCACCAAGGACTTAAAATTCGCCTCCTGGGCTTGGTCAGATACAACTTGGTCTTCACAGCTCAGCTCCTATCTCCCACCTAAGCCTGCCAGGCTCACACCTCTGAGCAGGTATTCTCCTGCCCATCTTACCTGGAAGAATTGGGTCCTCTGTGGTGCTATCAGATGGAGCTTTGCACTGAAATACTCATGAGGACTCTTCCAGTAGTAAATTAGTGTTAAGCAGAGAGCTAGGGGAGAGCCAGATCCAGTGATCTCTTCAGCTAGCAATGATTCATATCTTTAGCTGCTATCTCTCAGGGGAAGGATATAGGGCTGCATGCTGGTGAGGAGAAGGGAAATGCTCCCTGCCACATATTTTGAACTGTTCTTCCTCTCTGTGGAAAATGTAAAATGTAAGTGTGGACATACAAATGTAGACATGTGCAGTATAGACATAATTCTAGCATTTGATGTGTTCAGTCCCTTTAGTGTTGAGGACTCTGAAACTGCACCCAGCCACAGTAATGTCTGCAGTGAACATCTGGGGCAAAAGCAAAATCACTCTGCTCACTTTCCAACCTGACCAAAAGCTGTATGAACATGGTTAGCACTGTGACAAAGCCTGAATCTCTACATGCTGCCTTGAATCAGGTCTATTAATGCACTCACTCTGTGCTGCTCTAGCCACGTTCACATGGCTTTTCTTTGGAGCTCAGACAGACTTTGTATGGACACCAGAGCTACACTTGTAGCTTATCTGTCATTCCCTGAGCCCAATTTCATACACTTTGAGGTGCCAGTTCCTTTGCCAAACAAAGGTCAGTTTGGGCTGAGCAAAGGGCAAACAGGCTCTGTGCTATCTAGAAAAGCATGTGGAGCAGACATAGCTTCTCTGGGCAGTACATTTGAACCACAGCTGTGCACAAATTGCCCAGGTTATGGTGAATGCAAGACATTTCAGTATCCACAACACATATAATGAATACTCTGTGTGAAAGTGTTTGGTTTTATCATAGGAAAAATAGTAGGACCTTATCTCATGCTTGGGAGCAAATTAACAGTTTCAAATCCATTTATATATATATATTGTGTGTGTGTGTGTGTGTGTTTCTGTATACACATGACAGTGAGTCCTGACATTCTCTTGGGATTCAATCTTACAACTCATTTAAATCCTAAGCCTAAAACAATAAAAGAATCAGGAACATTGTCATCAAGGATAACCAAGTGGGAACTGCAAAAAAGAAAATTATATCCTTGGAAAATACATTCTAGTCATTATTGGAAACAGCCTTGTGATTTAGTGTGCCAGCACTTTAAGAAAAAGTTATGGAGAAAATATGTCTAATGCTATATTTCATATCTTAAATATTTTGGTAAAAGAATAGTGTAGTGATAATTGTGTGAAATAAAAAAAGAATTTATCACATTTACTTAATCAAGGAAAAAAACAATCATACAGAAAGATGGCAAAAGGATCAATTAAACTTTTTCAGGTAATTAATGTTGGTTGTATTTGTTTCATTATCAGTTATCACTGTCAGTAGTTTATGAAAGAAATAACCTGCAATAATTAGGACAGTTTATTTGCATTTTGATGACTGAAGAACAATAATTAGGTTTGTTATCCAACACATATGCAGTTTTCTGATGCAAGCTGTCAGAAGGAAAGATCTGCTCTTGCACAGATTACGTACTGAAGATAATTTTCAAATGCATGTATTTGAAAATGATATTCCTGTCAATTTAAATGTACCATACATATGCAGCAACTGTTTCTGAAATTCTAGCTACTGATGCTTTTTTCAATATGTTCTGCATTATTATGTGCCAATCCCAGACTGTTTCTCAGACAATATTTGATGAGAATTAATTTAAAATTTTATGCAGCTGAGGAAGAGACTACTAGCCAGTGAAGGTGTTTGCTTCCCTGAGGTTCACATGTAGATCTAGAGTTCCTGACCTGTGTCACCATTCAGCATTAAGGACAATGTTTGAAAAAACTAGTAGGTTTCCAAGGAGATCTGTTACATGGTCAGAGAGATCTAAAATTGTCGTGACTGGGTAGGACAATGGCAGTAACTACAGAGGAAAAGTTCAAAAGTAGTCACTAATGACTTACAACATCATTCCCTGAATTTCCCACTTTTTGGGATGCACATTGTGCTCCTGTCAGCCAGCATCCAGGTGTGTTGGGATTGCTCCTGGCACCAGCACCATCGTGTTCACTCTGGCTGAAAGTGAAGACAAGCAGCTCGTTTCCAGCTCCCTGGGTTACTGGGCTGGCCCATGGGACATATTTCACTGAGAACATTTTAGCTATCACTGAGATTTCCACACCAGTCTGGGCAGGATTTAGCCTTTAAAATGCACTGTATGGACAATGAAAAATCTTCCTTTGTCAGCAGAGAGGGCAGCTGCCACTATTTATAGTCACAAAGTGCCAACATATTGTCATGTATTTGTGGCTGCTATCGATTCCTCCTTTTTTATTTTATTGGAACTGCTTGGAACTTGTCGAGCTGCGCCTAGGTTGATTTGCAGCTAATTAATTCAACAGACATTTTTAATCTTGCAAATCTGTGGCTTGTAATGCAGTAATCAAGGTCCTGTGAGCAAACATTAATCAGTTCAGGAAAAAAAAAAAAAAAAAGCCATTGTTAGCTGTGTTCAGTGAGGTGCTCACACTGGAAAGAAAGATCTAGAAGAAATGCAAAATTAGTAAATTCATCCTAGCTAGGCTTTCATCATTTATCTTGTGTAACATTTCTCTCTTTTATTTGTTTCATATATGCAAGGAGTTGTGTTTTAGAGATTTCTAGGGCTGAGACAGCTTTAGTTACCATCAAAGTTAAACTGGCCAAATTTCCTTCTGGTCATTTATACATCTTATCAGCCAAAAAGTCATTCTATCCAGCAGCAGTGCAATTTCATTTCTGAGATGACTGCCCTGATTGTGCAACTGTTTATCCTGGAGAAATTACTGTAACAAAAAGCTTACTGCATTTAGCCACAGCATTAAGAACAGGGTGAATGAATGAAGAAAACATTGTTTTTCATTGCTTTTTACACATAGGTGGATTTTAGCTACTTTGACATAAAGCAGAAGGTAAAAAAAAAATAATGCTGCTCAGAGAGATATCTGAATAATGGAAGGCTTGTGATCAGCAAAGCACTTAATCTTTTTCGTCATCAGAAACAGTGTAGGTTAGTATACCTGCAGTTTTATAAAATTCAGCAAGAATGGGTGGGTGGTTTAATATTTAACTTAACTCTGGTACTACTTGTAGGAACACAATTACAGCAAGATGGGACTCAGCAAGAGCTGTGTCTTGGGACACTCCTGATACAGAATCTTCAGGTGAGATGATATCACAGCCCAGTCAGGCTGCACAGGGCACATGTGACTAATCTGTACACACATTTTATTGTGGAACCATCTCCTCTAGTGACCTTAACAAGGAGGCCAGAGATCAAAAAGACATGAAAGCAAAACGATGATTCCTCTGGTCAAGATTAAGAAATGTTTGTGAAACACAGTGGAAAAGCTGCCCCTGCTGTTTCAATGGATAAAAGGAGGAGCAGAGTCTTTTAACAGCAAAAAAAAAACACCCCAAAACTCAAACAAACCTTGATGCCAAAATCCTATTTATGGTGCAATTACTCTCTCCCTGGGGAAAGACCTGGACTGAGAAAATTCTTTGTGTGTTACAAACCAGCTGAAATACACAAGGAGACAGTGAAAGATACTTCTTAGATATAACTTTGTTCCTATTGACAGGAGTTGTTTGTTAGCAATAAGATACAAAAGTGTCTCAAACTAAGGCCTGGGAGACGAGGATTTTGTATGGCTGTTATGCCAGTGATCGTTAGATTTAGAAACTATAGATCTTTAGAATAGATTATGGGTCAGAGAACCTTATTGCCTTCCTTATGGAGGATAAATCTCAGATGGCTTCCACAAGAAATACAAGGTTTAGAATAGGCTCGAAAGATGGTCTCTCCTGTATATGAAGTGTTATAGGCTTGGTGTTGCTCAACTGGTTGTAAATTTTCTCATGCTCTCAGTTTCTCACACAGTACATCCATCAGCAAATAGTGGAATTGCAGATGCATGTTCATTTATTGCTAGTAGTCCTCACATCCACTTCTTCATGCACAGCTGAGGAACACACATGGGACAGTGTAAAGGCATAGAGCAGCAAAAAAAAAATAGAGAAAATGGAGATCAGTAGATGTGGTAGAAGCCTTATAATTAGGAAAGAGCTGTGAAGCTTTAGAGAAGGTGAGCCTTCATAGAATTGGTTCATGCTCAGGTATACTGTCACTCAGCTCCTCATGGAAATTCCTGCTGAAAGACTTCCAGTTATATTACATGTTGTCAACAGTTCTTGCTTCTTTAGTAGCAGAAACAGTCTCATCCTGATTTCAGTAGAAAACTGTGGAGTTATCCATAACCTCATGCATGATCTGTGACTGGAGCAGATCACAATACACCTGCTTTCTTCTAAGATTTACTCAGAAAGGTTGGCAAAGTTTACTAGACACTGTTCCAATCTTTTTCCCTTGCTTCCATTTTTCTCCCGTGTGTATGAGTCTCATATGCAAACCTCACCTATGAGAAAAGGTAATGCTCAGGTTATCTAAGAAACTTTCCTTTCTCATGTCATAGTAGGAAACTCAAGAATTCCTTTGCATAACACCTGGCTATGGAATAACTTCTGTAGTTAAGATGGTAAAATGAGTTAAAAATGCAAACACTGAAGTAATTTTCTCAATTGCAAAGCAGTAATTTTATTAAAAACAGCTGTCATATCTTGATTTTACTTCAAGTCAGCTGATTTTACTTCATCATTTCACAGCCTTGGTATATGCCCATAGCAACCTAAAAATTGGTATCTTTTGTTTCTGAGGTAATTTCTGACTTACAGAACAGGCCATGAACAGGCCATAATAGGGATCATGTTGGATTAGCAAACAAGGATCTCCCATTCCACTGCAGTTCTTTAACAAGACTGCAGTTCCTTTAAATCAATTCCCATTGATTCTCAAGGGCACAAACTGTCCCCTGTGTAATTTGTTCTGCTTGAGGGCACAGATATTTTTCTGTCTATTCCCCAAGTTCTGTATTATTAACAAGCTAATGTTTATTCTAACAAACGAGAATCACTTTTTTTTCCTGCAGGTGCCATTCTGTGTATAAGATAGTCTCAACAGGAGCAGCCGCCTCTGTTGTTCTTCCCATGCTTGCTCACCTGCCTCTTTAATCAAATGTTAACTTAACAATTGTTATTTCACATGCTGCAGAGCCAGACAAAACCCAGTTTGACTTCTGGATTTGACCAGTGGCATTAGAAAATGGGAGATCCATCTTCTCACTGTGAGCAGAGTGCATTGAAAATGGTACCCTCTGGGATGCAATAAATATGGTTCATTATCATATTGGTTTTATAGCAATTTTCCAGAGTACAGCTGTCCTTTGAAACTTTGTGCAGCTCTCTGTAATCTTCTTGTATTAAAAAATAAATAAATAAATAAAAGAAAAGGAGAAGAGAGAAAAGAAAAGAGAAAAAAGAAAGAAAAGAAAAGAAAAGAAAAGAAAAGAAAAGAAAAGAAAAGAAAAGAAAAGAAAAGAAAAGAAAAGAAAAGAAAAGAAAAGAAAAGAAACGCCAGCTTTTAATTGTTCTTCCTCAGCATACATTGTTCTCTTGAAATTTGCAATGTGCAAGGAGCATGTCAGTTAATTCACATTGGATATTTCAAATGAATTCCTACAAAATACATTAATTAACCCAGTAATAATTAAAAAGAGCATATTCTCCATTCATTACAAAATTTATATTTGGATAAGGCTAACTAATTTGTGTGTTCTTCCACCCTCCATTTCTTATTATACAGAACTCCAAGTCTGTTTTCAGGTTGACTGATGGATTTGATTTGGCAAAAGTGGCTATTAGTAAAACAAGGGAGTCTTCCAAAGCAATTTCACATGAAGCAAATGATCCTAAAGGACAGACTTGATAACAACTGTGCTTACAAAATCATCTTCAATAATCTACAGCTACGCAAAAAAAATGACCAAAAGACAGTCTTAGAAGACTGATGGAGAAACTTTGCCTGGTGTACATGTCAATAAGTCATACTTACACCAATGCTCTGGACAGGAGCATTTATTATACTGGGATTTGCTTTGATTACAGGCAGTTTATAATCATAAAGGGCTTCCCTGAAGGTCCAGCACAGCAAATGGATTACTTGCTTTTGACTTTAGTGGAGTCCAATAAGCCCCAGGAGAAAGCACATGGGCATTTTGATTTTAAATTTCGCAATGCCAGTCTAAGTAGAATTTATTTTTTAAGGAACCTCTTTAGTAGCTACTTTACAGTGCACTAGAACTTTACTGTCAAGTGAAATTTTCAGTCTTTGTGGACCCTATACTGATTTGGCTAAGTTATTGAAAATGTCTGAGGAAGAAATATCAGGCTTTGTATTGAAAGAAACACAGTCTACTGGAAATAATACTAAAGCATTTCTAGGTCTTCCAATTCTGTTAGTCACTGAATGAAGCCAAGATACCTTGCTGAATACCCAGATAAAATAAAATGTCTGTTTAAATTTTCAGATAGCTTGTGAATATATTCATTTTATTTTAATATTTTCTATGAAATAAAAATTGTCACTTGAGCTACGTATTTCAGTTTCAAGACAAATATACATCTTTCTGTAAAGTGCAAGTTACTGGGCTCCAGGGAAAAACTTGGACAAGGTGGGGAAGTGAAATTTTATCCTAAGCTCAGGCAAGAGTCTTGCTTTTTCTACCCAGCCTGCTATCCAGCCCTCCATGATACTTGCTTGTCATTCTTCACCACTGAAAGCCCTGAAATGGATCCCTGAAATAAATAGCATTTGGATCCATTTCATCTCATTCTTTAGTGCTGGGTCATACAGCAACTGGACAGAGGCAGCTCAATGGCACAAGGATAGGGATGAGGCAGGTGCAGTGGATCCTCTTCTCTGCCAGTTTCTCCAGTGACACAACTCAGTTGGTGATGGGAAGGGGGGCTGCTTCTTCATGAGGCAGGTGTTGATTATGAGTACTGAGACCTGGAAATATTATTTCTATTTTGAAAGGAAATGTGGCAAATAAAAGTTATGGCACAGTGAAGAAGATGTCTACATATGTCAAGTACTCACAATTCCAACACACTGAAACATCGAGCTGGACTCCCTGGGCTACAACACATGCTAGAGCATTGTATTTTCTGTTGTTTCACATGCAGAAAAATGATTTTTACATCCATTGGAAAAGTGTGGCTTTTAACATCTTTGTGTTTTATTAAATCAGACCTGAAAGAATATTTGTTCTCTCTTTAAAACAGAGCATCTTTTTCTGCTTAGGTTTACATAAAGCTATAAAAACTTGACTTCTCTGAGAAATTCCCTCTCATGCTCAAAAATTCTGAGCAACTGAACAAAAAATTCCTGACAAACATTTTGGGAAAAGCTACAACATCATTCCACATCAAGAAATCCCACAGTCCAGTCTTCTAGTTTTTCATCTAGTTCTAGCAGGAAAAATTTCAAGGCCATGATGAGCAGGATGTCCAAGAGTAATTGACCATTACCATCTCTGTCACCATAGTACATACATTCAGCACTCTGTGAACATTAGTGACTCCTCATTTTGGGCTGCCAGAGATTAAGCTGGCCAAAATCACACATCACTTTTGAAAATCATATTTACAATACAGTGAGCTTAGAAGGATAAAATTAAAGGAAAAAAAAAAAAAAAGGAAGAAAGAAGGGAGAAAGGGCTTCAGGATTTTCTTGTTTAATAGAAAATGAAAATAAAAATAAAAGATGGCATATGCACGTCAGAAGTACAAATCCTACTTTTTCACAGGCTAATTAAAAAAAAAAATTAAAAAAAAAGAAAACCACTCACACCAGAACTATTTCAGTTTGTGATGCTCCCTGTTGCAATGCTCTTCAAGCCAGGTGCAGAATTCATGACAGTAAATTGCATGTACCCATGTTGTGGCCAACAGCAGAGGGATCTAGCAGTAGGGCTCAGAAGAGCAGGCACATTACACATTTAGTAATGTGATGGTTTTAGGTTGTTGTTGTGAAGACAGGAGAACATCTCCAAATTGTTCTGCCTCCTACAAGTAGGCGACTTTCAATCCCAGAGCTTGAAGACTTTCCACGCACCTGCACACCCCATTTGGGCACTTTGTTAAAGAAATCTGCCTGCTTGTCTTTCTAGACAGGAATGTAAGGGAAAGCTGGGCTGCCTCTGTGCCAGGGGCTGTTGATGGAGCTCTGGGACCATGATGAGAGCTGAAATCCCAATTCATCCTCAGTGGACTCAAGCAAACACTTCCTTGGAGACTCCTGTCTGCTGGAGTGGTAACGCTGTCCCTCTCTCCAGATGAGAAAAGGTCCCCATGAGAGCAGAAATGCAATGGTGCAGAAATGCACAGGCAGGAGGCCCAGGAGGAGCTGTGGCTGTGCTCCAAAGTGGAAGCTGATCCTCTCTTTGGTGCACAGGCTCACTGTCTGGGTTAGGTGTGTACACACCAGCTCTGCAGGAGCATCACATGCAGGATCCCCACCACATGGGCACATCCCACGTGGGTCCAGGTATCCACGTACATCCCAGGCAGGCTCCCAGGACATCTATCCAGCCAGTCCCCAGGAGGCACAGGCACAGGATCCCTGGCCCTGTCACTCTCAGGTGAGCTCAGTAGAGAATGGGCATGTAGAAGTTCAGCCAAGGTGAGGTGGTGGTGCTTCCAGGCACACATGGTGGCATATCTTCAGGCACTCGCAGGATATTTCTGCCTTCCAGGAGCTTCGGTCCCAGAGGTCAACCAGATCTCATGTGATGCCTGATAAAAAGTAAATGACTTCCTAATACTATACAAAGCCTGTAAAAAAATGCACATGCAAATACACTCAAATACTTGAAATTAAAATTCCAATAGTATATTCTGTTTTCATTTGTATGTTATTACTACTTTATTTTTCAGAAATCATAAATTTTCCTGATTTAAGTTGTTGCCTGATATAAAATTAATTCCAAATGAGTTGGTTTTTACTGTATATGTCCTTGTTTTAGTTTTTTAGTTATTTTTCGTAAATACATTTTACATCTAACTACCTCAGCTGCCTTTTGTTTTGTTTTGGCACATATGAAGTCATGCACTTTCTATATTTGGGGATTTGGGGGGAGGAATTATTTCAATTCTGAATAACCAGGTTCAAAGCCATGTTGATCAATTTATAGAGGAGATCAGTTTAAGAAGACATAATTATTGACAGTTGCAGAACATACATTTTATTTTTAGGTTGTGTTGGGGTATAGTTTAACAAAAAAACACCATAAGCTGCTTATTAATTTGCCTTAAAAATGTATTCTCTTTCCTATTCAAGTTGTGTTATTTAATTCTTCTCTTGTAGACAATTTATGTGACAAAGACTAACATAACAGTTGGCAGATAAACAGCAAATTGAACAGAGTGGACCAATAGTTTCTCAATTGTCTGTTGTAAACTGTTGCATTATACACTGATTGTGCTAAAAGAATTGTTACTGTGCTTATACTCCTTAGCCACCACTGCAGAAATGAAGTGGTGGAAGATCACATTTGTGTTTATGGAACAGTGTAGACACCCCTTCCCCCCTGCCCCAGTACAAGCACAGTGACTAGAGGTGAATGATAATCATTGCAGAACTTGTGCTTTGACTTGTAAACATTGTAAAAATGTATTTGGTATTTTATTTGAAATGAAGAATCGAAATAGTTATAAAAAAAAAAAAAAAAAGAAAAAGAAAAAGAAATCTTCCTGTAAATATATATATTCTGAATCCATGTATACAAACATTCCTTTAGAGTTCAGATTGTGAAGAGTGTCTTTATTGGCTAGAGACCACTGCCTCCTGTGGCAGAGGTTACATGTGCTATAGTAAAGAACACAGTGTGTGAAGTATTTGATGTACTGCAGTACCATAGTTATTTTGGTCTGTTAAGTAAGTTGCAATTTGTGATGAAATGAAGTTGAAAGTAGTGCTTCATACTAACAAATTTCCTTGGTTACAACTTGATTTTTCTTGTAAAACTTAAAAGGGAAACTTGAAAATTTTATATATTTGGATTTTGTAGATTTTTTTTATTTTATTGCAACACAAGGTACCAAAATCATTAAATAAAGTACACTGTGGTCATTTTATCCTGTCTCTTGAGTCCTTTTTCAAACACTTTTATCCTAGTAGATCAGAAAAAGGATTAAAGCCCAAAGCTTTTGAGCTTCTGAAATTATTAGCAAAGAAGACAAAAGTTAGTGCAGCTTGGACAATGGTTTGGAGCAGATGATCTCTAGAGAGCCTCTCTGCCAGTAATTATTTTATGCTTCTAGGCAGTATAACCACAGGACCTCCCATCCCTGAATGTGGGAGAGATGCAAGAGGCTCTCAGGTTACCCCTAGGACTTGGAGAAGACTTTACCTGGGGCTTGGACAAACTTACAGGTGTTGTCCCAGCAGGGACACCCAGGAAATCATGAGACAGCCCAGCAGGCATCTTGCCCAGAGCAGCAGAAGAGGGTGTTCTTGCCACCATGGATGAGGCTTTTTGTGCTGTCTTGAAAGGAGACATCCAAAACAGCTGGCCTTGCCCAGGCAGGCCAGCTTCCATCACCTGAGAAAGGCCCCAGTCATAGGAGACAGAAGAAAGTGCTTTGTTGTTTTTAAATCCCCTCTAGACCCCTGAAAGGTTCACCATTCAGTGATACTCACTGGGGAGTGGAGAAGGGAGAGCTGAGCCTCACCACAGTCTTGTCATGACCCCAGTAATTGGGAAAAACTCCAGGGAAGATGCAAATGGTTCCACCTCTGCCTCCTGGGCTAACTGCTTAAAATCATTGAACTATTGCACAAGTTTCCAACATCCTTGATAGCCCTCTTGGACTTCATTGCCACATTTGTGTGTGCAATGCCACCTCAAGCAGCAGCCAAGCTTTGTGCAAGAAAGGCAAGCTCCTAGATCCCTCAGCCTTTCTGTCCCACAGCCCTGCTCCCACTGCCTCTTAGACGCTGCTTCTTGGCCGTCCTCAGGTGATGAAGAAAGGGAGATGAGGGGGAAACAACCCACAAAACAATCAAATAAATGCCATGGGTTCAAAGAGATGAAAGAAGATATATGGATCTTGGGTAAGTGAATTTGCCAGGAGGGATGATATGTGACTGATAGATTCCCAGAGGGTTTGTTTCTCGTGTGTGTCTGTTGGGTGGCTAAGGGTTTGAAGGGAGTAGATTTTTATTTTAACTTGGAAAAGCATAATGAAGGGAGCAGCAGCCCAGCAGCACTACTGGGAATTTTTCATTGAGTCCTATATCCTCAGTCCCTGTAACCCTGTGAATCCCCACCAAAGGCTCCAAAACCAGTAGGTAAGTATTAGAAACATACTTTTTAAACTTTTTTTTTCCCCCTAGCATGGTTACTACTTCTCTCCCCTAATGCAGGCTGCACTGGACACATAAACTGGGTGGGCTGCTGCCACAGTGGGGTCTAGTTAGCTTGGGGTAAAAGGGATTTATTTTGCATGGTCTTATGCAAATTATTTACCTCTAGGGAAAAAGCTTTCTTCAGGGGACTTTTAATGAAAACCTACATGAAAGAATCAGAGCAGCTTCTTTTTAGGCTGAACAAAGGTAGCAGACAGTTTAATTAGATTCTTTACAACAGAAGGGAAGAAAAAAAATTGCAAGTGGCTTGAAAAGTGCTTATTCAGAGAACTTCTTGTCTCTCCTGCCTTAAAAGAATTGACATGTCTATAGTTTCAAGGGAAAAAAAAATATCTGAAAAAATACAGGGATTTGGTAATAAAAGTCCTGGGTATCTTGGCAAAATCATTCAAGAATTTTTTTTCCTACTTTACTTAGTTTGGGAACTAATAAGAGGCTGAGCTTAATACTGTGCTAATAATGCACCTAGAGCCCTGTGTGTATGGGAAGGAGCAGAGCATTCCTACTACAGAAAGGCAGATTAGAGATGAGAAGATTTTATTTTCCTCCTGAATGTTGCACAGCTATAAACTCATTTGTTCAGTGATTTCAGAAACAAAGCTGGAAAGCAGAAAAGTAAGTAGTGATGTACAGTACCCTGTACTACAAAAGTACAGCACTTTTGGTGTGGGAGTGTTTCAGATCCATGGTCAAGCACACATCTGCAGGTGAATTTGATGTGAAGATGGGTTGGAAACCTATTCTCAGGCATGGTTTTGGGCTAGTCAAACTATCAAGTTGACTACTCTCTACAGTATGTTTTCCACACAATAACACATTTTTAAACTACTTTACATTAGTGTTATTCTCAGCTGCTCTCGTGCACTCCGTTCCAATGGGAAGAGAGCTCAGTTTGCTGACACAAAGCTCTGGAGGATGTAGAGCCAGGCTGACGGAAGGGTGGCTTTCCCTGCCTTTGCTGCCACCTAGCACAGCAGGCTGTGCATGTCGTGGGCTTCAGGGGCTGCTTTTCACCTCTCTAGGCTTCATCCAAGGCAGAGGGACTTCTCATCCATAAGAGGCTACACAAAAAAAAAATTGATGCTCACTATGTCTTTCAGCAACCAGGTCATTTATTTTAAATCAGGTTCTTGTTAAGAGCACAAGCTTTGCTGCCATGATCACACCCAAGTGTATGTGCTGCTTCCCACTGCTGTGTGACTGCTACATGTGCTCACAGGACTTATTTTGTCAACCAAGTTGACCAGTTTATAGAAGCCAAGATCATTGATAATGTCCCAAAACATGGAAGGATAAGCTTAAGTACATTACTATTATAAATAATTGGAGCTGATATAATGTATTAATGTACGTAATGTAATATTTATTACAGATATTGTGGTCTCCTGCAGGTCATCACCAAGCTATTTCATAGTTTTAAGCATGTTGGTCTTGTGTTCCTATGTCTGTAAAGACAATAAGCAGTCCAAATTTCAAATTTCATCAGTTCATTAAACTCCACCAATCCTTTCAATATGGAGCTAACCTCATTTTAACATCCATAACTAGTGGGGCTCTAGCTGCTGCTAGTAGTTCCTCTATATTTTCACCAGCATTGTCCCTACTTTATTATTCTGTTAGCTCTGTGCAGTCTGTGGAATGAATGCATTTTCTCTTCCCTAGGTGTAGTTTCTCACTCCTGTAGTGAGACAAGAGGCACCATGACCAGCCTCAGCTCAGCCAGCCTCTGCAAACCAGCTATTTCACAACTTGTAGTTAAATGAAAGTAAGAGGGAACATCTGGAGTCTCCTTCAGACTGAGTGAGCAGCGTTACACAACTCAGCCTATCCGTATTTCACATTTATCCCTACTGATCTTTTTTTCTTGTCTGATGATTTTGTAACTCTTCCAAGATTCTCCCTTTAAGGCATTTTCCTTTTGTATGCATTTCTTCATTTATTTTAAATGCCCATTTGTCTCTGATATTTGTTTTTGTGTCTTCCATTGGGGATTTGTTTTGCTTTGGGCTCTGCTTGCCATCTGTTATGTTTGAGACTACATTTCAAGTGCTGTCACCTCTCTGTGCTGATTTTGATTCCAGCTGACTGTGTTGGCTCAGCATTTGTGAGGAGCTCTGTGGTTACATTACAGGTAACATTTTGTGACGTTTTGTCAGAGGTTTGATGTCCTGAGGAATGTTCTAGCAATCTCTCAACTTCCCTGGCTGTTTTGTTAGGTACTCTGTGCCATCTTCTGCCTACAGTTTCACCCCAGGGTCTGTTGTGCTGACTTGGAATTACTGTGACTTTTTTATGTGCCCATAGTTTAAAATCTAGAAAAACCCAACCCAAAATAAGGAGACCCTTCTTTAGCTGTTCCATAATACCCTAGAGCATTCACCATTTCCCAAGAACATAAATAATTGCGTTCCCTGCTTTAGCATAAATCATGTAGCGTGTCTTAATGACCTTTAATGACATCTCTAAATATCTTATCCCTGTGAGCAGCTTAGTGCAGGGTGCACTGTATTTGAAGCTTCAGTTCCTTGATATGATTTAAAGGCAGAAATGTGCTATTTTGCCTCCTATGAGAAGCACTGATGCTCACACAGGGGTTACAGCTCTCCCCTCTCTGCCCCACTTGATGGCAAGGGCATTATGGGCTATGAAGAATAATTATGCCTCATGGTTATATCTTTCTTTAAAGTGGTATCAACTCCTATGTGTGACTCATAACTAATAATGAATCAAGTTTAGCCTTTAGATGTGCTTTTGGTTAAATATGTGACACACCTCATATTTAAAGTAATAACTATCCAATTAATTTACATAGTTACCAGGTTTTTTACATTTGGTCCCATCATCTTATCCCAAACTGCTATTCTGTGCTGATTAGACATCAGATTTCAGGATGCAATTTCTTCAACATCCTAATGGGACAGGATTTCATTATATTATGTGTATATTAGGTATATTATCTAGTGCATAAAATTATTTTACCTTCCCTGTAGCCTCTGTGAGGCTTTGTGGAAGAAAGAATTTCAGGGTGAAACTTCTATCTTTGACATCCTTGTATGGATGTCTAGAATCAGACATCTTCAGAAAATATGCAATTAAATGAGAAACATTCTCAGAAATTTGGGGATCCAAAGAATGTGGTCCTTGGTATTCATTCTCAGTGCTCAGTTGAATGTCTGACCCATCATGATGGTGAGACTTTAAAATGTGGGCTGGGGAGCAGGGAATGGAAAGGAACATTTCTGCTCCTGCATGAACCTGTCTCCCAGCCCCTACAGGAGGTCATCCCTGGCTCCTGACCATTTTAAAGGCTCTCATGCCTCCTGCTCAGCACAGGACCATTCCTGCTTTCTCTGGATTCATCTCACCTACCATGCAGCCCTATGGAATTGCACAAGGGCAAGCTGGACCTAGCACTCCTCATCAGTGCATGGTTTGGATGGTCTGATCCAGCACAGCACATCTCCTCCTGACTGAAAGTCACCTCACTGTGTTTCCAGTCAGGTATGCCATTGCCCTAGTAGTGGATGCAAGTAGGACATGAGAATCCTCAATTTTAAATTTAACTTTTTCAACATTGTTTTGAATACAGATCTCCTAAAACCTCTTCTTTAATTAACTTTTCTTGCATAGATAATTCATTTTTACCAGCAGCCTATGTTACAGGATGCTTCTGACTGTGCACAGAGATAATATACTCTCTTTTTATTTCTGCCTGAAGCAGAATTAAAATAGGAAGTGAAGTTCTGGTTGCACTTTTATCCTTTGGAGTAGTTTTTCTTGCGTGCACATGTGCAACCTCTTTTGAGATTACAGCTCTTATATTTCCTAAAGGAAGACTCAGAAAAAACAGGGCAGCCTTCAAGAAAAACAAAAAATCTTGGAAGAACATAAAAGCCATGTCTTCATTACAGTTTGCCTTGAAGACTTTATCTGACATTTCTCTGAAACCTGAGTTATCAGAAGCAGTCATTTGCTCTGCATTATCTACTACCTCGATTCAAAGGAAGTGCTAAAGCGTTGCCATTTGAATTCAGACAGGAAGACAGGCCCAAGGGAGATGCTCTTGAAAAGGCAGCTGGTTAGGGGGAAGAAAACAGAGAAGCTTCTAGGCTCAGGATCTCTTTGTTATTTATCTTAAACTGTCTGGGACAAATATACAGAGACTCTGTGGCTATGTGTCAAGGCATGAGTGCACAGATCAAACTGTGCAGCAGGAGCAAGCAGAGCCAGCAAGGACATACAGCCAGTCAGGCATGGTAGGGAGGGTGAGGAACGGAGCCAGGCACTGTGTCCTGCTGCCTTGCCAGAGCTGAGGGGTTTTTTTATCTGTGGCAGGGCAGTGCTCCTTGTTCTGGCACTTTCCAGGTCCCACATGTCTGGATTTTAAGCAGAGGCCGCAAAGAGAACTTTTTCATACTGGCTTTTTCAGTCCACATCAGGCTGCAAGAACAAGCAGCTCCCTGTGTGCCAGCTCACATTGCTGCTGGCTCGGACGGTGCACGGCGCCAGCCTCAGCACCTCCTGAGAGCTGTCAGGACACGGATGCAGCATCTGCTGTGAGTGCTCAGAGGTGCTCAGCAAGTGTTCAAAGGAATAATCTCTGCTTCAGCAATGTGGGTTTCCACTTGTGCCAAGGCAGCAATGCTTTTAAATTCCCCGTGCCCTTATTGCTCCTGACATTGGAAACACTAACTGCAAACTTAATTACAGCCAATATGCTTGGGGGGAAAGACTGAAAAAACACAGGCAAAAGTGTTAGCAAACCTTTTCACACTGCAAGCTTCTCTGTTCAAAAATCCTTTCTTCCCTTGCCCACAGATGACAGCAAAGGAGATGCAATGTTTGGGGTTTTCCATTATATGCATTACAGCATTTTTAAGTGTGAACTGAGCAGACTTAACTCTGTCAGGTGGGCAGGCTTTCAGGTTGGCCAGGGGAAACATCTTAAGGAATTGGGCATATAAAAAAATTTTCCTTTCCTCTTACAAAGGGAAATAACCGCACTATCTAAGCCATGTTGAGATACTATAGAATATCCCGAGTTGGAAGGAACCCACATCATCACCAAGTCCAACTCCCTGCCCCGCACAGCACCATCCCCAAGAGTCACAACCTGTGCCTGAGAGCATTGTCAAAATACTTCTTGAACATTTCCAGACTTGGGGCTGTGACCACTTCCCTGAGAGCCTGTTCCAGGGCCAAACCACCCTCTGAGAGAAGAACCTTTTCCTGATACCCAACCTAAACCTCCTCTGACACAAACTACAGACCATTCCCTGTCACTGGCCATCAGAAAGAAGAGATTGATTCCTGGCCCTTTGCTTCCCCTCATGAGGAATTTGTAGTCTGCAATGAGGTCTCCTCTCAGTCTCTGCTTTTCTAGGCTGAAGAAACCAAGTGACCTCAGCTATTTCTCATACATCTTGCATTTTAACATCTTTTCTAACTTAAGACAATCTGCCTTGCTAAGTAATGTCTGCGCTAGTGGCAGCTAAAGTTGGTGATTTTATACTAGGATGGTTGCAATGGGGCAGCACCGCTCACAAAAAAAAAAAATCATGTAAAGAAGGAGGGAGAAAAAACAGCCCAGCATTGTGTACAGGATAAAATATTTCCATTCCAGATGCGCTGTTGTTACACAAATGGATTCTTGGGAGAAATAAACCTTCAGCTTTTCTGCTAAAATGTAAGGTAAACCCAGCACACACACACAGCAGCAGTATGAGATGCCAAGAAGGAAAATTTGGGTCATGGGCATATGAATTACCTGGAGCCAGTGATGTTTTCTTCATTTGACTTACTAATTTATTTCATGCAGCTGCCAACACTCGCTGCACCTCTTAAAATTGACTTCGCCCCACCCCAGCAGTGGCACATTTATATTGGGCTGAATCACCACCACCTTCTCCAACACATCCTGCCTGCGCTCAGCCAAACATCTTTTCCTCTCTCCAGTTGCAAAATAGTAGCTGATCCCAGCGGTTGAGTATTAAATCTGATTAAATTTGATGGAAGCAGGCCCTCATTCTGTCCCAAAAGAGCTGATACTACAGACTCACGTGTTTTCCTTTGCCTGTCTCTGCTGCTGTCTCTTGCCTGGCGCGCTGCCTGGAAAGGAGGAGGGACTGTTGAAACAGGACAGCTTGCCAAAGAAATCAAGCTTCTTCAGAAGAAAAGCCCCAGTATGAAAATTTCAGTCTTTTTTGGGCTGTCCCCTTTCTATAGGTGAAATACGCTTTTGTATTTGAAAATATCAGGTTTCCTCATTGTGAAACCTGTTATCCTGTGGGGTTTTTTTTCCCTATGGTGTGCAGGAATATCCTGATATACATAATACAAAAAAATATTTGTCGAGGTGGAAACATTTTTCAGAAACCTGAGTGTTTCTGGCTTTATTTGCTCCAGTGTGGGCATGCTGTTAACACAGGTGCTGTCTCCTACTTTAGAAATTGGAAATAGGGCCCAGATCCTCAGAAATGGGCAAATTAATTAATAAAAACTTCCTATAGACCTAGTTCCAACAATTGCAGAGATTTGCATTAAAATTAGGAGCTTGGGCTACAGAAATAATTATTTTCTTGCTATCTATTTTTGCTGCATGGTTTGAAGGGACAATCTGTTAGAAATCAGCACATTTACAGACACTGCTTGGTTCACCAGCTAATAAAAATGATTAAGTCTAATAATGACAAAGCAAGCACGAGTGATATCATCTTGACATTTGCAAAGCCCAGGTGGATTGAATAATAATGGTCTGCTATTTGCCTTGCATCAGTACTGAAGTAGGTTCCATGCTCCTGTTTATACAAAAAAACAGGGCATCACAAAAACACAATGTACACTTATCTATGCTGCTGTGTAGAGTCAGAGTATCTGGTCCTGCAGCCATTAATGTAAGATATCATGAGTTAAGAAACTAAGGATGGATTGATGCATTCCAACAGCTGAGATTTTTCTGGCTGCCTTTTTAGGTCAGTTCTCTACTCTCATCCTTTCTTGAAGTGTGTTTTTGGGCCCTGGTGGGTGTTTAGCTGCCCACATGCCAGGCTCTTCTGATTCACCTTGCTGCAGACACCAACAAAAGCCATCCTCCAAATTTAAAAGCTTGTCAAGCTGTACATCCACTGGCTCAAAACGAGAGCTTTGCAAATGAAGTACTGGGCACGGAGTGGCCAAAGCAATTTAAAACTGGTTTCAGCACAAATTCAAACCCTTTGCTGCACCAGAAGGGTGGAATAAATCATACAGTATAAGTGTCTATTGGTTCATTTATTACAGCTGCTATGCCAAAAGCTTAGTGCCTCCCAGAAATAGTATTTGTGCACTGTAGGATGACAAAAAGATACCTAAAGTTCTTTTCACAAAGCTTCCTCTCTTGTTTGAAAAGAAGCCTTCCCTTATCAATTTTGCTCTGTATGAGGATCTTAAGGAGGTGGTGGGATCTGCACGAAGACCTGAACTTAATGACATTAGCTCCTCAGCTGTAACATCCTGTGTCTGTCTGGCCACGCCTGAGCCAGCCCTGGGCTGAACAAGATATTCCAGGGCACATGAGGCACTGGAAACAGGGTGGCTGGGTCATCCAGGCTGCTGCCTCTTCCTCTGACAGCTCTGCAAAGGCAGCCCAGAGCAGCACCGCACCACACACCGCCGCAGGCCAGGGGAACCACAGGCGCTTGAGCTTGCTTCACCCGCCTCGGAAGGCAAGGCTTGAGTGGGATTTAAGCCTTGTCCTAAAGACTCTGGGGATCACCAAAAGGGATGGCTGCAAGAAAGATTTTGGCAGAGACAAGTGACAGGAATTGGGTAGCAAGCACGACTTCTAGCTTGCTTTTGAGAGGAAAGCAGAAGCCTGGAGAATACCTGACGACAGTGTGATATAGCATTGGCTGCTAGACATCTTCGCTGCGTGCTACTAAGTTACACTTTGCTCCAAACAGGCCCTGAGGGCTGCTGAGGTCTTCTTCTGAGCTTGCTCCTCCAGGATAAGTGCCCTCACCACTGCTCAACTCAGATGGCAGCCTTGGTCCTTGGAAATGCCATCAAAGCTGCTATGCTTCTGCACTGGTGTCAGGTTTTGCAAGGAGAAAAAATATCAGGAAGTTTTGTTTTCATAAATCTGACTCATGATTGTCCAGAATCAGGATTCCAAAAGTAGTTTCAGGTTTGTGTGTGCTTGCTTCAGTGAGAGACATGGTTTATATTTTAATTAATGCCTTCAGAGACTGAGCCAAGCTGCAGTCAGCCTTTTCCCTCAAGCTTGTTATCACAAATTGATCAAATATCAAAATTTCTCTCTGGAAAGTGGAAATCTATGGTAAAAAACATTAACCAAGCAAGCCTGCAAATGCTGTGCCCACTAGTTAAGAAAATTAATCCACTGCATAATGAGCAAAAGAAAATTAATTCATTTCTGAATAGACAGGATGCTTCAAAGGTTTTGGTGGATCTGTCAGGAAAGTGTTTTTCAGGTGGTAGGGAGACGTGATAATTGAAGAAGTGTCTGGAGAACTGACAACCCCATTACAGAAATGAGATCAAATTATCAAATAGATCAGGGAGGTTTAAGTTGGACATTGGGAAGAATTTTTTCACAGCAAGAGTGTTTGGGTATTGGAATGGGCTGCCCACAGAGGTGGTGGAGCCACTGTCCCTGGAGGTGTTTAAGGGAAGACTGGACATGTGGCACTCAGTGCCATGGTCTAGTTGACATGGTGGTATTGGGTCATAAATTGGACTTGATAATCTCAAAGGTCTGTTCTGGCCTAATTGATTCTGTGATTCTGTAAAAGAGAACAAATGTTTATTGAGGTCTCCATTTCTGTTCCCATTAGGACGTAACTGAAAGAAGTTCCTCTGAGCAAAGTGTAGATCTAAAAAAAAACACTGAAAGAAACAGAAGAGCAAATCTATCTGGAATATATGAAGATTAGCTGCATCTGCATCACCACAAATCCTGTATAAAGACGACACAAAATTGTAAATTCCTACCCTCCCTGATGTTTGGGACATTGTGTTTCTCATTAAAGGAATTGGGTAAAAAATAGTTCAATTTCTTGGCTTCTGTTTTTTTAAACTATCAAGATCTTCTCTGAATAATATGTGTTTTGTTAGAGCTTCAGCATCTCATGTTTCCAGAGCATGGCATGGTTTTAGCTGGAAAACAAGAGCCCAAGGTGATCTGATGAGTTGTGCTGCATTCAGTTTTTACAGTAAAGAACAGGAACTGCTCTACAACAGCCAACTCAGCTCCATGGTGGGGAAAAAAACACTGGGTCTGCTTTATATATGCAGCCTGATATTAATTCCAAATGGCATCTCACCTTGTAATGTTTCACATTTCACATTCACACAGGCAAAAGCAAAAAGTGTTAGTTAACGCTTTAGGCTTTAAGAAAATGCTCCCTACAGTTCAAAAGTTTGTTACATCTTTCTGACCAATTTTCTGACATAAAGAGATAATTCTAACCATTTGAAAATGTTTCAGGAGGCAACATATGGTATGCATGAGATGTATGCTGTGACAAAATTCAAGGTTTCAAGTGGCAAATCTGCAACCATCTGTGCAACACAAAAATATGTAAAAAATTAAGCAGACAAGCAAATACTGCAAATAACCCATGATGAGAAAACTGTCAGGGAACCATAGAATGGTTTGGGTTGGAAGAGGGCCTTAAAGATCATGCAGTTCCAATCCCCCAGTCATGGGCAGAACACCTTCCACTAGACCAGGTTGCTCAAAGCCCCATCCAGCCTGGCCTTTAACACTTCCAGGGATGAGGCCTCCACAACTTTTTTGGGCAACTTGTTCCAGTGCCTCAACACTCTCACAGTAAAGAATTTCTCCCCTAATATCTAACCAAAACCTACTCTCTTTGGTTTAAGGCCATCCCCCCTTGTCCTGTTACTACATGACCTCGACAAAAGTCCCTCTCCAGCTTTCTTGTACTGCCTTTCAGGTAATGAATGGTGCTCTAATGGCCCTCTGGCACCTTCTCTTCTCCAGGCTGAACAACCCCTGCCTTCATACGAGAGATACTCCAGGCCTCTGGTCACCTTCTTAATTTTGAGACTGTCATTTCTTTTGTCCTGAGCTTAAAAAAAAATAAAAATTAAGAGAATAGAATAGTGTCATCAGATTATCTCCTGAAGTTTTAGCAGACCCATTTTGGAGAATTGTATTACTTAACATTTTCAGCACTACTATGCTCACGTAGCAATTCTGTGCACTTCCACGTTTACTTTTGGTACAGTAATTTTTTGATGCAAAAAATAACACCAAGGAAAGCATCCTAGCGTCTATGATGGGCTTAATAGGGATTAAGCACTGTAGAGCTAACACGCTGTCATCATAGCTGTATCTTCTCCACAGAATAATAGGATGAAGCAACATAATGCTACACTTGTACAGCAAACCCTATACCGGATGAGCCACGCAGTTGTGTTGACAGTGCTGATTAACTGCTCTACCTTGCATTTGCAGAGATTAATTTCATGTGAAAGCATCCTAATAATAGATGTTCAGACTGAGCTCTGCTATTACACAACAGGACAGTAAATTGGCCAGTAGGAGATTTGGGTCTTGCTGAGAGATAATGATGAATACCTGTCAGTACAGCAGTTGGTCTACTTCCAAACAACCTAAAAATACATATCCTGCTTATGCTGCTCACATGGCGAAACATGTAATGTCTTCAGTCTATCTAAAGGCTAACCAGACAATCAGTGTTAAAATCACTGCTAAAATTCCCTTGAATACTTCCACTTGATGCACAGTAAACCAAATCAGCTAAAAGGATGCCAATTCTGTAACCTTACTCGTTAGAGTTTCTATCCATGTCTGCCTCTTTTTCAATAAAACAAAGCAGGCAATCATTCACACCCCAAAGCTGTACAAATAAACCTTACTAGTCAGTATTTATGGCCTATTTTCTGTTGCAGAACTTTTAACTAAAGTGGTACTGCAGTGCTTGTAAAGGTCTATTGCAGCACAGACTGCAACTATTAGACCTTAGTGTTTATGTGATTCTTTTTCCTTTATTCCACTATTGTCAGAATTATTTTTTCATTCATACCTTCTGGGACTTTGTTCCTTCCATCCCTATTCAGAGACTGCAAGGCAAGAAGGGCATCTCAGGGGTAGGATGTGCTGCTCAAAACCACTCAAGGTTCAGCAGGACAGGCCATATAACATTCCATTTAGTTCAAACACAACACAAAACTTCAGAAGTCTGCTCCAGTTGTCAATTTTATTCAAAATGTGTCTTCTTATATTTTTAATATATAATAGAAATAAATATGAAAGGCCTATACAAATATGAACACTTAGTACCAATACTGCCCTTCATTTTTTATACTGATCTTTCAATACTTAAAGGGACAAAATTGCAGCAAATAGCCCACATACTTAATAAAATAAATTTTGCAAAATCTCTGATAACAATGTCTGTTCATGTCTAACAGAACCTTTTAGACTGAGTTCTCTTTTACATATATGCAACTTCAACACAAAAGATGTTCAGCTGCCTTTGAGATGCTCACAACATAGACTGATGTACATTTTTCTCAAGATGGACAGTAAAAAAAGGTCATACTTAAGTTATACTTCAGTGCAGGAATTCAGCATTATCACTTTTAATGGCAGTATATTTGAAACACAGTCCAAGAAAATAAAAGGAACACAATTTCGCCTTCAAGTAAAACCCAAGTCATTTAAAAAACTTCAGAATGGGCATTTGCTTTTATACACCATGATTCTTCCCAGAACTTGAAAAAATTTAACACCATGTTTTTGGTATAAAATAATATCAAAATAAGTATGCCCTTTGCGTCTTGTAAACCACTTTTGATAGACAATTTGCCATTATGTGATATTTTTCTAACATAGGGCATCACCCATCTGCACTTAAGCCATGTCACTGATTTACACATTTAAAAGAGCATAAGTATGTGCTTAAATGGTGAGAGGAATGACTAATACATTGAATACAACTTCTCCTTCAAATGATGCTAATTTGTTGTTTTTTTTTTGGAGGGGGGTATTTTTTTTTTTAGGAAAGTTTAAACCTCAACAATATTGAAAGGCAACCACATCATACAGCAAAATCTTCTTTTGTCTTTTCTGAAAGAATTTGTCCTCATCCCAGAACTAAAAAGTTCCCAGATGTTAATTTAAGAACTGTAGATTAAAAATCCTGGAAATTAGAGGAAATATTTCAGATATTTCCTATTTGGACAATAAAACCATAGGCTTTAGCTAATAAAAAATATAATAATATAATTCATTTTAAGTGCACAAAAGCCCAATCTTGCAACTCTCTCCTGTCGATTCAATTGTTTTCACTTAAGGCAAGTATACAGAACTTCCCTTCCTTCATTATTAAACTTACATAATTAACTGTTTGAAGAATATATTTAATAGTTTACCCACATACTAAATCTAAAGGGTATTTGGGAATGCCAGTCCTGTTTTACAAAAGAACTACTGCTTTTACAGTGTTGTAACAATTTTCTTTTTCTATCAAAATACAAATTTTTGAGCTCATGTTACTATACAGTACTCTCATCTCTACCTCTTGACGTTTGAATGCTTGGCTCATTGTTCAAAAGAGAATTTTTAGATTCACTGAGAAATAAATGGGACAAGTCTCTACTCAAAGGCAGATATCCATTTTGCCTTGGCTTGGAATAGCAGTTGTGTTGTAGGGCTCTCATTCACAGCACTGGAGTGGTTTCCATAACAAACCTCCTTGGATCACTGTAGTTCTCTAATCAGTTTTCACTCCGCTGAACCCTTTCTGAGCTCACCCAGCAAAACTAAACACTCTGCAACACAGGTTTTGCAGGCATTGGTAGAGGTTCTGCAGGCCAAAAGTGGTGGACAGTTTCCCAGCAGTGTGAGAGTAACAATCTCAGGAAAGTTTTCAAACGTGCTGTATGGCGGCCCACAAAACCACCTGACACTGATGAGGGTCAAGACAGAAAGATTCTAGCTCTGCAGAGGGTTTGACATTCAGGTTAGAGATCCATCATGGTGGGGATGGGTGACAATGACAGACCAAAAGAAGACAGACCATATACATAAAAGCTTGCACAGTACTATTTGGAAGGAAAACCCCAAAACAAACCCAGAATCAACAACCCAGACACTTCCAAGGTAGGAATGCATTTATGAAAAATTAAACTTTGCCCCATTATGAATGATTTGAAGTTTGGGTTACTGAGCTTGATAGTGGACAGGGGAAAGGGCAAGGGCAAGTGACTTCTATCTTAAATTATACAGCAGTATCATTAGGACAGTATTTAAAACCTATTATTAGAAGAATGAATAATTTACAAATGTCACTTTAAGAATATTATAACTAAATAGTAGTTATAGAAGTTTAAGTTCAGAAGACCTTAATCTTCTTTCTTTTGTGTTTGAAATCGTTCCATTAAAGCCCTAAATATATTTCCTGGTATTTTCTGATGTTTTTCTATGAGAGCTTGGACTGCTGCTTTTGTCTGTAGGGAAAGAGAAAAGGTTTTGGTCAGAAAACCTCATCTTCATACTGCTCATATAATAAAACGATTTCTAGGCTCTTTTTAATCCTTTCAAATACCACAGAACTATTGCAAGTTCAAAATACTGTTCTTCCATATTTAAGCCCTCAGGATGTGATTGTGGCAACACTGCCATGAAACACACCAACAAACTAGTATCTATTATGTCTAGTAGCTCTGTTCACAAGCTGAATTAGTGATACATAAAAGTCAAATGACAACAGAGTAAATTCATGAAGAGACTTAGGTCTATAAAGCATGTTAAACACCTGCATGATGTACTGCAACTCCTACTCTTGTATATGCCCTATGCATCAATAACACTCTTCCAGTGGGCATCAACTTTGTTTCTACACATGCTCAGAAGTGGCACTGGGAACACCACTGTCTCAGCATATTTGACTTGTACAAAATAATGCCCTCTGAACCCAAGGCCCCTGAACAACGGTCCTGTGACATGCTCGGGCCACTTAGCTGCATCTGACAGCAGCCTTCACTTTCACTCAAAAAACAAAAAGGTCAAGGAGTACACAGCAGTTACTGTTATTATATAAAAGCTCTAAAGGGAACATTCAAAAGCAGGGCAACACACAAAAGCTGTGGTGAGAACACACTTGTATTCTGTCTAGAGAAGCACAGGCTAGTGAATTCTTAAGGCCAGAAACAGAAGAACAGACAATTATTTGCCTCTGTAAAGTGGTCAGCAAGAGCAGATGTTAGTAGAATGCTGTTTGCTGGAACAAACTCTCACTGTTTACATGAAGTAAGTGATCAACTGTTAAGTCCTTGGAGAAGGTCTTCATACTTAGACTTAGACTTGGAGAAAGTCTAAGTGACTCTACAGATCTAAAATTTGTATTAGGTAAAACATTTGAGCTATATTTCTTGCTCTATATAATGGAGAAATGCATACTGGGCTGTAGCCCAAAATATGAGATACAACTTTAAAATCCCTCTAACTAAATAGAATTCTAGGGAATTCACATTCTAGGGGCCTTATCTAGCAAAATATGAACTTAAGTCAGACATAAGTGAGAGTTGGCATAAATGTAAGATGGCAACGCATGTTTGAAAGTAACTTAAACACATTCTCTGCTGAAAGCCAGCAGTTCTGAAGTCCTGTCAGAGTGACCCCACAAAAGAAACAACCAGTTTTCCATAACCAGGGCCTAAGATATTGCAGACAAACATTTTAAGCATCTTTTTGCACAGACCTAATCATAGGGTAAACAGATAAAGAGAGATAACTGAACTGACACTTCATGGTCAAGAAAAGTCTCTCTCTCTCAAGTGAAGTTTTTGGAATATTATAAGTGACCATCTGTGGAGTTTTCAAAAATACCTATTCCAGCCCACTCCATTTCACTGCTCCACTACTTAACTGCTTTATGTCTTTGCACTGTGAAATCTATTAATAATCTGAATGCACATGAGGACCTGAAAATCCTTTCTATAAGGCATCTAAATCTGAATTAGAGGAACATTTAGAAGTTAAATTGATAGGTTAGAAGCCAAACAAAATAGAAACATACTAGACAAAGCAGTGAAATTATTTACCTTTTTCTTTTATTGTATGTAATTCCAACAGTTTGTGAACATAGATTTGCTATGTTAGAAAGGCTTCCTTAGTATCCTTCTGAAAACACCAGGAAGCAGAATGCTTCCTCTTGGGTGAAGTGCTTCTCTCTATCAACTGAGAGATGTCTTATCTGACCAAACTTCTTCAGTCTTTAAAGCAAGTTGTTTCTCAGAGCAAATATAGGGTGCAATTAACTTTAAAAGACCTAGAACATCTGCAAGTTGTAGCAATAAAAATACAGTATTTAAGAATGATTTTCAGACTTAGGCAAGTACAAAACTTACCACGATTCCACCAATTTCTATAACTGGCTCCTAGACAGGAATCACTTGACAAGACTGTTGCAGTGATTTTTATCAGAACATTCAATATTTTAAATTAACATCTATAGATATTTATCTTACCTTTTCAGCTAGTTCTTCAGCAGTCATATTTGGTTCATATGGAATGGGTTCTCCGATAAATGTACGTAGCTTGACAGGAAATCCCCCATACAGAGGAACTACTGGCAATCTAATACGCTCATATAGTGACCTAAGTATTTCTAATGTGAAAAAATGTAGTAGAAAGCAGGAGAAAGAAAGGTGGGGAAGGGAGAAGGGGAGTAGGGAAGGGTAAAGGAGGGAAGAGAGAGAAAGAGAGAGAGAGAGAGAGACAGACTGGGATTATTCTGTAAAGTTTTTTTCCCCCACTATTTCTTAACATTGAAACTGGCTTGCAAAGTAATCTAGCCCCCAACCCAAACTCTCAAACAATGTGTCATCTCAAATCCTATCCTACCTTGACTTTCATTTCCTAAAATCCGCATTAATGCTTATATCAGATTTATTTCTACCCTAACTTGGTGTGAAATCTTTCCTCCAAAGAGTAGCTGAAACAAGAAGAAAGAAGAGGAGAGAAAGTCAATAGCAGCCTCTTTGGAGAGGAGGAGAATGCTACACAATACAGGTTACAGGTTCAGGTCATTTGACAGGTTAGCATTAGAAACTAGTATTGGAAAACTGCATGTTCATTCCCACTGAGGTCTACAGGATCAGAAATAGCCTTATCTGCCTAAAAGTCAGTCATGCTACTATACTGAATTGCTCTTTCAGATTACACACTGGTTGCAGTTAAACAATATAAGAGAGAAAACGGTATTTCAATCAGCTCTAAGAGGACACATTCTTCTCCACATGCCACCTTCTAAGCATTTATCCCAAATGTACCCAGAAGAGATTCTTTGAAAAATGTGCATTTATATTATCTTTCTCAATTTCTGACAAGAAACTCCATTAACTGGGGTGCTAGCATAAGAAAATCCTTACTGAACAAGATGTGGAATTTTCTGTACACAACCTATAAAAACAAAGATAAAACTACTGAAACTGGAGTAACTGATCAATAAGCTACACTCCTCTACCAACTCTGCTGTGCAAGTAGCATAAATCATTTTGGCTTCAATGCCTTCTGTTTGGGATTCTCCTGAACACAGCAACAATTAATTGCTGTTTATTTTTGTACAACGTGACAAATGTGTGAATTATTCTAGCTTCTGCATCTGATGCCTTGGCTCTCTCCACACAATATATAGCTCTTAAACGGAGGGGGAGAGAAACAGAACGGTGTTGCCCTGTAGCCCTCTGAAAAAGGCGATGATGCCACACTTGAGACAGAACAGGTGGTGTGGAGACTTGTTCAGGCCCCTCTGCTAGATAGTAACTAAGAGAATATAAAAAAGAGGGAGTTTAACACTAGCAAATGAGCAGAGATGTGGGCATCTAATCATCCCAGACCCCTCAGTCAAAAGACCCATCTATTCATGTTCTGGCTGCAAGTTCCATAGAGATAAAGAAGGAGAGGTCCCAAATGCAAGGATTTGTGAGGAACCACAGGTCTAGTGCAGAATAGGAAAGCAACTACAGATTAAATGTAGCTCAAACCACTCAAACTTTAAGTACAGGTAAAAGTGTAAGCACAGAGCTATAGAAGAACAGGAATTACGTGTCAGTTGCTTTGTTTCTAAACAGCAGAAAACTTAGGATTGGCCTAGCAGATATAAGCAGAGAAAAAAGTGCTTTAAATCTTTCTGCCTTTTTCTTTTCTTTTTCTGGTTCCTTTTTTTCTTTCTTCTACTGCTTGTGTGAAAGAACACTTATGTGGAAAATAACCTCGATGAGCCAATATCACATCTAATGCAGATATTAAATCCTAGAAACTTCTCTGAACTCTACCAGTGAGCAAACATTGAGAAACAATGCTGTGTTAAATCTCCAACTTATATGAGAATTATTTCTACAGAGATAGGCTAAACACATATGGAAAAATAAACTACAGAAAAATAGAAAATATCTTACTTATTCCTCCTAATGTCCTAAAGCCTTCTCGAACATTTTGTGTAAACATAGGAATGATGGGCTAGGAGGGAAAAAAAATAATTAAGAATTTAAGGAAGATAGCACTATCTAAAAAACTTCTACCTCACTTAAAACTCAACAGAAAACTAATTTCTGAAGTGTTTCGCAGACAGGATAGAGATCAAAATATATATATTGAAGTTCTTCTGTGACCTTCTGCCATGTTTCAAATTGGAGAATACCACAAGATTTCAGTGAGTCACTGTTTCAGCAAGTCTATTTTCTCAGAGCAGTCCAGAATTTAAGAAACTATGGAGCATTTAGGCATCCCTCCCCCCCATCTAGCAGTGTTTTCACAGTTGTGACTTAAGTGTTTAAACCTCTTACCTAATTTGTAGTTATGCTCAAAGGGAAGGATTCACAGGATTGGGACACTAAACTTGTCTGATTCCTCTCTGCTATGCTGATGGTATTGCTTCACACTTGATGTGTCATATTCAATACATGTCCATGACTTATTTCTGCTGATGAGTAATGGAATGGTGTTGAATATTTCAAGTTTTTATTGCTGTTTTTAAAACTGCAAACAGCTGTCAAGATTTACAAGAACTGTGAGGGTGTCAGCTACTATATAAAGTTTTTCAATATAATTTTATAGTATGTGCCCACTGTACACAGCATCATTAAAAATACAGAACTCTTCATGGGATTTTCATTAACTCAAATTATTTTAAACGTTTAAAGACAAGCATGGAGATGAGCTAGCACATGTAATTTTTCAGACATGCATCAAGTTAGGGGTTTTTTGAGAGGGAAAAAAAGTTTGTAAATATCTACAGAGAATAAAAAGAAGTGCAGCTGCCTAAAGAGAATGCATACAAATTTCTTTACTCTAGAACAATTTTATTTGGAACATCTTACTTTTGATATAGAGGTAGAAATTTTTGTTTATAAACAAAATTTCTGGCAAAAATCTGCTGAAATAAGACACTGTCAACAAATTGAAGGTCCCAGTTTTAGACACATTTTTCTGATGTTTCTGACACATTCTTCTTTCCATAAGGAGTTCTGCTTATGATTCAAGGTGACTTAAAAGTTCATCTTCAATCTAAATAAAGACATTTTTCCCACTTTCGGCCAGCCTCTGACACTCCTTCTATTTTACTATGTCTCTCAGGTTTTTTTTTAGGAGGGATGAATCTACAAGACCCTTGTGAGTGTATAAAGGCAACTAAAAACGTATCCAATAAAAAAAAATGCAACTAGTACAATCATAGTATGGCCTTTCACATGCTATTACAATACATTAGTAAAATCTAAACCTGTGGAAAATAGCTGTTTAAACAGTGTCATTTTCCTTGTGAGAAAAGTGATGCACACTTGGGTCTTAAAAGTATTCTACTTCTGTATAAAATCCAGAGACTTAACTAGTCTGTCTTTGACAGTAACCAAATATAAAACTCCTGGTGTGAGACTTGCTTTTAAATTAGATACATGCAGACCAATGGACATATGCACACTTCTTCCAAGTACAAATCTAGAACGAGAGAGACTCTGAAATGATTACTAAAATAGTTGCAATTCAAATGTATCACATACTGTTGTGCCTTAACAACACAACAGTTGGTCCCCTATGAATAACTACCTGCCTGCTGACCAAGCCAAATATTGTACATTAAAACTGAAGAGTTCACACCAGTGACCAGCCCTGGACATCCCTCACTACCATAAAATGCCAAAACAGTACCAAGTGCCAGTGAGTCTATACCCTGGTGGGTCACACCACACTTCAGTGACAGAAGAAACAGAAACATTGAATTGGACTCTATGATCCTGATGATTCCTCCCAGCTCAGCATATTCTGTGACTCTGATGTGTAGGGTTCTTTCCCAACCAAGCTGGTCAGGGAGGGCTAAGCCATCACAATACTAACCAAGTATGTGTAAAAGAGCACATGCTTATAAGGAGAAACCACCTTGTATTTCATCTCTTGTTCTTTTAAACTCTGGATTTCCTAACCATACTATTCTTAGCTGACTCTAAAGCCTTCTTATCAAAAGCAACAAAAAGAATCTTGAAATGTAGTTGTTAGAGCAAATAGACTATCCTTGTGACAGTCAGAAATCTAAATATCAAATATATGACGATCAAAACAGCTTTATCTGGGAGAAAGTACTAATAACTTTTGTAACTAATAACTTAGCTTACTTTGCTTCTCTTCCATGATGTGTCATACTTACCACTTTTGCATCAATGGCCACCTGAGCGAAGCCCTTCCGATCACTCCACAAAATAGTATACATTTCATCACTGAAGAGTGCCTCCCGCAGCCCACCTGGGGCAATGGCTAACAGATGGCCCTGCTCCAGAGTCCTGACACAAGCTTCTTTTGGTCCATGTATAACTCCAAATACCTCAAGTAGTATTCTAAAACCTGTAGGGTAAGATAATATTAATTCAGAAAATGTTTACTCATACTACCATTACTCCAGATTCCCAGCACAGAGCACTATGCCTGAAAGTCAATTGTCTAATAAGCTGTGGCCCCAAGTACCCAAGAGGGAATGAAGATTTTGGTCTGCAGAGTTGAAGATTTAGGGGTTTCAGTGGCTTTTTGTCAGGTGTTACCCCACAGTCAGGACTAAACTGAAAAAGAACTGTCAAGCACTCTGTGACACCTTTCACATGTCCCTTCGAAGGAGTTGTTTGACTCAAGGGCACTGGCTCCTTGCTCAAGCTCTACTCTTTAAACATAGCATAGTCCAAACAGAGAGCAACAAGAAGCAATACCAGGAAATTGTTGTGGCTTTGTTTTGTGAACTTTGACAAAGAATAGTAGTGCATAAGAAGGAGAATGACAGAGAAAATGGATCATTCTCTGCATTACAGATTACTGCAGTAATTGACTCTGGTTCAGTCTGTGAGCACCTGGATGGCATTTCATACAGAGAGGCATCTGATAAGCCTCAATTGGGTACACTCACCTTCTGTTAATATAGTAACTGGAGTTTTTCACCTAAAATTACATAAACTCTGCATATCACCTTGAATTTGACATGTCATTTGGACTGTCATTCAAGCATCACAAGGAACATATCTGATCAATTTAGACAGCTAGCCTACTGTTGAAGGACATAACTACCACCGACCTCTGTTTGCAGGAAATATGTCCTATTCAGTTGGTTCAATAAATTTTAAATTTATACAGTATTTGTGAGTACTGCATACCAAAAAGATAATTTTGGATGACTGGGCAGTAAGGGAAATATTACTTCTCTTTCATGAAGTTTCCCACTGGAGCAAACAATCACAGACAAATCAGCCATTGACAAGGAGAAAGAACTGATCTACTTGAGTTTGCCTCCTAGTAACAAATTAATAGCTCTGATTATAAACACACATTTTTTACATACACACACATGCTAAAGAAGAGCCCAAACAAAGTTAAGAAGGCAGATTCCTGTCTTCTATTACAGCTTGCATAAATGAAGGGCTTGGGAAGAAAAGCATGAGGCAACACATTATTAGTTTATTCTTAACTTAACTCTAATCTCTAGCTAGTCTTTGTAGCTGGTATGAGTATAACTACTCCCAACTCATCTCTACACCAAATCAGGATCTGTCCATGCACACGGCAACAGAACACAAGCCGCATTTACACCTGTCTCATATTTTGGTGTGCCTGCCTTACACACTGCTGATTATACTCAGTCATCATCTAGTAGCATTTGCATGGAGGAACATCTGAAACAGAGTTTGCCTAATTTAAATTAACTTCTTTCAGGTGTTTTTTTTGTGGAATTTTTCAATAGCTGACTTTTTACAATGCTTGACATTCCCAACCTAATTAAAGCTCTCTGAAATGTATCTGGTGGTAAAAAGCTGCCTGTCTCTAAGTCCTTTCTGTCAGTAAGCTCAGGAGACAGACAAAACAATCATGAAATGGGTCGAGATGAGCAGGAAAAGAGACTCCAAGGAAGCAAAGACCATGACAACATTGTTCCTTTCTACACCGGATACACTGGGGAAGGTGTGTGTGACAAAGCAACAACATAAATCTGTCCAGCTCATTTATCATTAAAACAGAACAGAATATTTACAGAATACAGACAAAAAAAAATATAGTTGTCCTGGAGGTTTCAAGTCTTCACAAAATTTCTCAGCTGTATTTCTTCCTTTGACTTTTAGTATCAACTTTACATTCTGAGTTGTACTTCATAGACTTGCCAGCAGATCACACATTACTATTGATATCTCTGCTTTGGTACCAAAGAAGAACCTGGCTCCCTTAAAGCAGCTGAGAGACAGAATCTGACAGTGCCCCTGAAACGACAGCCACGATACCTGTGTCCAAGGCAAAGGTCATCACAAAGTTAGAAGAAACACTGGGGTAGTACCAGGTAGCACTGCATGAAACAGACCAAGAATCTGTTTTTCCATTTTAAAAAACAAAACAGCTCTCAAAATTATCTAAACACAATTTTTCAGCCATACAGAACATGTTCCTCCAGACACCAAGAAGTTCAAACTTAATTTTCAACCTGAACTCTGCCCTTTGCCCCAGAATACTCCTCTCCTATTTTCCACAAGACTGTGCTAGCAGAAATGTTTGAAAACCAGTTGGAGACTACCCAGGAATGCATGTAACACTGATCTCAACTTGTGCACTATGTACATTTCTCTTCTGGCCCAATGACTGTAACATCAGAGCTGTCAACTACCGGGTAGCAGGATGGCAAGGATGTCATCATTTTCCCAGGGCCCCAGACAGAGAGAAACCATTCAAACACAATTCAATAGTCTCACTGAATCCAGCCTTCCACAATTGCAGGTGATCACACATGTATATAGGCAGAGCATCTAGTCCACAAGATGCTTTGCTACACCTTGTGTGTGTAACAGACAAGAAGCCAAAGCTTCTTTCCTCTTGAACATTACAGGAAAGGGACTGTCTTCGTTGCATAAAATAGCAGGCAACTTTTAAAGAGACGTCCCAGATGACTTTAAGAAGCAAAAATAGCCCATAATATAGCAGAGGATAATGGAAACAAACACAAGTGAAATCTCAGTCCTCTCTGAATGCTTTGAGAAAAGGCTTTTTCCTAAACTTAGAGAAGTCAATGTACTTCTGAGCACTACACAGCTAAAAGTCTAGAACAATCAGAAACCTGGAATATTTGGGCTGCTGTTCCCTGTTACTAACCTCCAGGAATAAAAGAAGGGAAAAAAAAAATTCACATGACTGTATTTTATATCCTTCTCCTCCAGAATGCAAGCAAGGAAAACACACAATACTGACACAATTCTGACACATCCATGTGTGTCTAACACTCCCCAAATGCACAGCCACCCCTTCCCATTTCCCCTGCATTGATCATAATAACTTTTGGTTAAAACATCTTCTGAAAAGACATCCAATTTAATTAAGATCAGATAGCCTTAGTATTAGGATAAAATTACGCAGTCTTTCTGGTTTGATTCACAAGAGAAGCAGCATCCACCTGTATTGCCAGTCATAGATTACTGTGCTTATTTGCTTATTTTGAAACAATCCGCAACATTTTCTGGGCTCTTTGGGCTTGTCTCCCCAAATAGCCTTAATTCCTTCACAGAACCAGAGAATTATGTAGATTAGAAGGAAGCTCTGGAGGTCATCTAGTCCAGCCTCCCACCCAAAGCGGGTCCAACTAGATCAGGCCATTCAGAGCCTCACCCAGCAGAGTTTTGAAAATCTGCAGGGATGGAGATTCCTAACTTGTCTAAGCAATCTGCTCATCTGCCTGATCACTCTCATGGCAAAATATCTTTCTACATGTCTAATCAAAATTTCCTGTGTTGCAACTTGTCTCTGTTGCTTCTCAACCTATCGTTGTGCACTTGTGAGAAGAGTGACTCCCTTTTTTCCCCACCCTCCCACTAGGTCACTGAAGACAGCAATAGTATCTTTCCTCACCCTTATCTGGTACAAACCAAACAAATCCAGTTCTCTCAACCTCTCCTTATACACTGCGTGCTCCAGACCCCCATCATCCACTGAACATGCCTCAGTGTGTCAGACAGTGTGTCATTTACCCTGTACCAGGGAGTCCAAAACTGGACACCATATCACAGGATGTGCTTGCACAGGTGCCATGCCAAGGGAAAAAACCTCTTCACTCAACCCAGTGGCAACATTCATGCTAATAAAAGCTCACCATGCAGTTCATCTTCTTTGCTGTAAGGGCACCCTGTCGACTCACATTCAAATTGCTGTCCACTAGAATCCTAAGATCTTTCCTGCAAAGTCCCCTTTTATCCAGACTACTGCTGCACAGAATTGTTCTGTCCCAGATGCACATTTGCTTTTGCTGAGCTTCATAATATTTCTGCTAGTTGAATTCTGTGAAGGCACTCTGAGAACAAGCTTTTATGCCCAGTATATCAACAGCTTCCCCAGTCTGGTATCATCAGTGGATTTCTTGTGCATGCTCCAGCTCCTCATCCAGGGGTACTATAAAAACACTAAGCAGCAGTGGTCTCAGTATCAATCCCTGAGGACCGCCTGCAGCTTTTAGCTAGATGTTGTACTGCTGAAACCAGTTCTTCAAGATCAGCCATTCAGCAAGATGTACCTGTAATGCTACTTAATGATATTTGGGGGGACTCCTAAGTGTACTCACACTTAGAGCCTTATTTTAAAGCAGAAAAGGAGTAAAACATAATGCCTCATTTGATAAACAACTGTGCCTAAACAGATACAATATGGAGCCAAATCTGCATCATGAAGTAGGTTATATTAGTCATATGTATGCAAAAGATTTGGTAACTGCTGACAAATGACTCTGTTGGCAAAAGCAGTTGTAGAGGCAAAGCCATACTGTGATCAGTATGAAAAGTTTGCAGGGACTAAGGCTGAAATAAATCTATACCAACAAAAAGACATTTTTCTTATATGAGTTGGTTCCACTAAAAGCACCACTACACTACAGAATGCTCCTTGTAATTCATTTTGTGAATTGACAGACCTTTAATCACAAACTGAACTAGGGAAAGAAAGTGGGTACTACTATGTTTCACACAGACAAAAAACAAACCCCTCACATAATTAATTCAACCAACTGGCAGTGCATTTCACTAGGCTGTCTGACAAAATCTTGTCCTAAACATATTTGTCATTTTCTACCTGCTTCACCTCATGTTTCACACAAACACATTGAACATTTCTCTAGCTTTCCTCCAAAACAGATTCTATTCAGAACAGTCTTCCTGGGGACAGGTTCCACTGTCCACCATCCTCAGCTGGATAAGAGTAGGGTGTGATAAGAAAATACATTGTCTCTCCAGACTAGTATTCTTAACTTGTAGGGCATTTGCTCCAAACAGTTTAATTCTTAGTCAGTTCACACCACTTATTCTGCCTGTATTAATGAAAAATAAACATTTTATTGAAATCTTTGCTAATGATTAATACAGAGAACACTGCTTCTCCTAAGATCTCCTTCTCTTTGTTTCTAAACACCTTAGAGTCATTGGAAGGTACTGCCCAGACAGGACTACGTCCCATCCTTGCATGGGCCAGTCTCATTCTTGTTTGTAAAGAACATGCTGTATTTCAAAACTTACACTAAATTTGTCTGAATGTCAGTTCTGAAAGCTGTGTTCCTGCAATGTGACTTTTACTAATTACATGATTAAAAAATTGAAATAAGAATTCCAAAACTGCTTGTTTGTAATGGAGCATGTTACCTGGTAATCTGAAGACAAAATGATCAGCTACTACGCTGCAGCGTCTCTTCTTCATTATATGAAGTCTAGCTGAGAAATAGATATAATCAACAGGAGTAGCTCCATGATAAAACACAACGAGTCCTGGTCCTTGAGGAATATTTTCCACACCATGAAGCTCATAACCTGTTAGGAGTTAAAAATGTAACAGATGTTAAATTTTTACACAATTCTATCCCAAAGAAACTAACTTGCAGCAAGCTGGCAAACTGAAACCTACACAGATTGAGAACTGCTAAGAGCAAAGTAACTGATAATAAGTTAAGAGGTAACTTGCAGCATCTACAAGAAATACAAGTTGCTTCAGAGAGAATACAAGTTTCATTTAAAGCACCACACCTTGAGAAAGAGCAAAAAAACATTAAAACAAAACACCCAGTCTCACTATCTCAAACTGCGTAATTTATCCTTATTTTTTCAGTTCAGTTTTCAAGGGTGCAAAGTCCTCAGAATCAATCATTCAAGAGAAATTAAAATACCGATTGGAGTGGTGAAACAACTATTTCAAGTTATTATTAACTTTTCAAAATTTATTGCCACCAGTGACTGTTTTAGAAGATTTGACATGACAGCATGCATTTTCATGTCTCCTTTTACTCCAGGATATGAAGATTACCTTTGCTACTTCTCTCCAAGTTATGCCTGTTCCAGCTTTCCATCACTATATACTAGAAGCTAGTTGGGACTATATTTGCCTAACTGAAAAATACATAAACACACACAAGCTTCTTCCTGACCTCATATTTCTAGTCTACAGTGCAGAATATATTTAATTAACACAAAATGCCAAAATGCATCAGTACAGAACATACTTAGTTAAAACTCAGTAGTACTGTTTCAGTATCTTTTTTTTTAAATAAAATAAGCAAATAGAAAACACCCCCAAAAAAAACCCTCAACGAAATCCTACTTCTTCCAAAGTTAATCAGGCTCCAATTCCTATTCCAAAAATTTAATTTTGAAGGAACTCTTGGCCTTCTCCCTCAATTTCACTTTGTATACCTGTGTAGCTGCAACACATTGCAAGTGTATCATCTGTCCCATCCCAAGGGACCCCTAACTGTGCTCCATGCCAGCCAACTAACACACATGGTAAAGGCACAATACATGTAAAGTTACACAATCAATCACCAGGTTTGGGGGTTGGTTTGGGGCTTTTTTGCTGTACAGTTGGTTTTTACCTTTTTTTTTTAATTCCCTTTTTTTTTTTTTTTTTCTTAAACGCTGTTAGATTTCAAGATGGAAAGTTCCTCTTATGATATCCTGATGAACCAAGTTGGGGAAAAAAATAATTAAAAAACATTTCATTCTTTAGCAAGACAAGTGTATAGATAAGAGGGAAGCAGCTGACAGGGCAGAAAAAAAGTCACAGCTGTCAATGAGGGACTGGATAAGACTCTTCTTGAACAAATAAAATGTCAGACCTTATAAAAAAAAAGTTACTGAGGATTAAAAGAACCAAGGCCTTAAAAAATCATTTTCTTGTGAAAAAAAGTAAATAACTTTTTATTGTGAAGTGAGCATTTTAAGCTCTTTGATGTAACTGTTGATTTTGATGTAGTGTACTTTCCTAGATTTGAAGTTACATCTTAGTCTTACAAAGCCTATCTGATACAGCTGCTGCACCATCTGGTTATCAATGCCTTGAAAACCCTCTTCCCTTTGACTAGAGAACAAATAGAGATGATTTTCAAGGAGGATTTATTCTTTATGTAAATTGTTCTTAAGTATCTCTCTCCTTTAGCTGCATCTAGACTGACTGGCTCTGAAAGAGACTTATGATTTCCTTAGAGAGAAAAGCCAAATCATTTATTAAGTCTGTCTTTATCAAGAAACAATAGCAGAAGGACAAAGAACAGGGCCCTTAGTTTTGACATTCTAGTAGAGAAAGTAGTAGTCAAAAATATCAAGACAAAATAAAAAAGTAGGGTTCTGTAAGTATCAAGTTATGAAGTTAATTTCAAGAAGCAACTAGAAGAGTACAAGAAGTGCTCCTTTTAGCCATCATTTGGTAGTTTATGTAAGATTGGTTAAGTGCAATTAAATTATCCTAACATGTGCTGGCTGACATACTTCCTATCAGGGAACTGGCATTTAACTTCCAGTCTTCATATATTGACCCTGAAATGATACAGTTAATCAATCTAGCTTTTAACACAACACACATTTCAGGTCTTCATCAAATGAGGAAATCCAGGAACTCTTATAAAAAGCAAAAAACAGAAAAAAAAGATGTGAATACATTCAACCAGAACAGAGATCTCATAGCAGCAAAGGAATAAATGCATAAGACAAAAACTTACATTCAAAAAAGTCTCAATGCCTTGTTTTTTGTCTCAAACACCACTGACAGTCACTCATAAAACAGAAAAAAACACCTGGCCTGAACTGGCATGCACCAGCAGCAACAATCAGGCATATACTGATAATCTTGAAAGCCCGATGAGGAATAAGAGCTTCAGAAGCTTTTAATGAAAGGTCAGATCTCACTCACCATGCCATATTCTTCCATGTCCATCCCATATGGTCGCCAACATTTCTCTTGCACCTATCCAAACATCATGGGAATAAGCTTCCTTTATTTCATTCTTCCTTTTATAAATATGAAGCCAGAGAATGGAAACGTAGAAGAGAATGACGATAACTCCTGGAAGTACAAAGACTACTACAAGTGGAAAAAGCAACCACAAAATGTAGAATGCATAACTCAGATAATCTCCAATATCCTCCACACCGGTCCATTCTTCCAGAATGTAAGTCAGGCAAGATAAGTAGGACATAGATGTTGGTCCTGCAGTACAGGATTCATTTCCACCTGTCATCTCCTGTTTAAAATAAAAATTTTAAAAGTACATGAATAAATCTTCCAAAAAGATAGATCTGCTTAATCATATAATAAACCTCTCTGATGCATTTTATTTGTATACCATCTACCCCACATCCCAGCAGCACCTATTAGAAACAACAGTTCACACAGCTAAACTTTTACTTGATCTTTACAGTCCTTTTCTTTTGTATACTGGTAAATGCTGACAATTCTAATGGAGAAAGACCGTGGAATTGCTTAATTTCAGGCTAGGATTTTATCTTGTTGGAAACTGTTCAACTTGCACAGACCCAGAACATTTATACTGTTACCAATACCAATTAATACTGAATTTTTTAATTTCAGCAAGCTGTACTGATTAGCTTAATTTATTGTTACAATAAAATAAAACCTCCCAAGCATTAACTACAACAGGAAACAGCACAATCTCAAATGCTAAATCTCTCCACTGCTTTAAGGAAAACATACTGAACACTTCCACTCACTACAACCATAGGACAACTCAGGAAATAGACTCTCTCAAATAAGAACATCTCAGCCCTGGGAAGACCTTTATTTGTACCCAGAAATCTACTGATAGCAAAATGTCAAGGCCCAGAGCATGACACTGAGAGGCAGCAGAAAAGACAAAGGATAAAAACATCACAAAAAGTCTTCTTTAGAGTTTTAACTGGTCTGGCTTTACTGTGTCTCTCCACTCCAGTGCCAGCTCCTAAAAAGTTACCAGTCCACAGAAATCAAGCCTGCAATTTCAGGCTTACTGTAATTCTCGAGCAACACTTTTTTTCTTAGCTTTGTACAATTTAGGGGACAACTTGATATTCATTTCACCTTACAAATACAGGACAGCCTGATGCTTGGCAATTTTAGCTACAGTGCTTGAACAGCAAACCTAATAACAAAAATTATTCTAGGCTAGAAAAAACTGGTTGGTCAGTATTCCAAGTTGTGCTAGTCAGGACCAAGAAGAAAAAAATACTGCAACTGTAAAATAGGTTTGTAGAGAGAAATGGATTAAGAACAGTATTTCCAAGAATGAGAAGAATCTAAGCTTGAAGTTGCTGTGTTTTGTTTATTAGAATGTGGCTTACAGCAGGTATGAGTGCAAAGCCCCTATGCCTAGACAGACACATATGTCTATCATTCTTTTACTCTTGCTCTGTTTTTGCAAGAAACAAGAGACTAAAATACAGAAGATAATATTGCTTTCAGAACACCAGTGACAACAAAAATTACAAAGCAGATCAGTTTTACTCCACATTTGCTAAGGAACATTGAAACACATACTAGAGTATGTGTTCTACTAGAGTAGACTTAATTTCATTTATTTTCCTATCTCAATTTTCCTGCACATTCTGACAGAGCAAGGATGTCCCTTTTCCTTTGGTTTTGGAAATCAGCCTCTATCCACATTACTCAAGATAACTCCTGGTAAGGAGAAGAAAGCTAATCTTTGCTCCCACAATCCACGCCTGTTCCAAACTAATTCAGGCTTACAACATTTTCTCAGCGTCTTCTTGAGGGTAGTGTGATGGGCAGCTGGTTTATCTCCAGCCATGTATAAGCACACAGAAGTAGAGGAAAGCCCTTCCCTGATTTTGTGCACCTGTCTTTGGGGTGTGAAATAGGGGGAAAGGATGGGAGAGAGAGTGTGTGGGAGAGCAAGAGAAAGCTCTTTTTCATTCCAGTTGCCAGAGCTGAACTCCAGAACCTGTCAGGCAGCAAACACCCACAGCAAGTATAAGAAACACAACTTGTGAGACCAAGCAAGACTTAGGAGTAGCATTCAACACCACAATATTTACCAGATTGGTATGCCTGGACTTCTCCAATGGCTCCACCTACTACCTAGAGAACAATATGGAGCATGAGTTATGGGACAGAAGCATTTCATCAAAACTGAGAGGTGATTATGTAGCTTAAAAGAACACTTATAGCTATACTCTCCCACTTATTATATATTTTTAATTGTTTATGGCTTTCCCCAAACCCCAAATCCTCCATCAAGTAAATTTAAAGTCCTGTTCACACATGTCAGTCTTGCAAAATATTACGTGTCCTTTAGCCCATAATGTTCAATGCAATACCTCAAATGCAATCATCAGTTTTTAAACTTTACTTCCATATCTGTGTGCTAACCTGCAACAGAAATTAAGATCTAACATGTTCTGTGCTACCAGCCACAGAGGTTAAGAGCTAAAGCACTGCCTTCCCTTAGGAACAGTCAACTCTACCTTGAGCAATGCTGCTTCCTCATCTTGAAGAGCATCACAGGATAATTTATATTGGAATTTATACTGTCCAACCTCTTCCTAACTAACCAATTAAATCAGGTTTCTCAATGACATGTCCAGTCCAGTTTGTAAGATCTCCACAGACAGAGATCCCACAGTTTCTTCAAGCCCCCAATCCAGTGCTTGAATACCTTCATGGTGCAAATATTTTTCCTCATTCTATTTCTAGAGTTCCCATTACTACACCTTGTGTCTGCTGCCTCCTGTCCCTTTGCTGTGAAGATTCCCCCCTCTGTAATCACTCATTAAGAGCAGCAGTAGGGTCATCACAATGTGAGTACAAAGGCAGTGAAGAAGGGAGGGCAGATTATGATCAAAAAAAGCCCAGGAGTTCCACACTGAACAGAGGTTCAACGTAGTTCTTACGTGCACCTAACAGATAACAACAACAGTCTGTTCCACCTTGCTTTTGAGAAATTCAAAATACACATTTTTAAGTTCTAACTTGCTAATGCAGCAGCTTACATTTTTCCCTAGTTCACAAAGACGCAATTTCTCATTTGACTAATGACAGCGTACACTGACTTATGCATACACTTCAGGCTTTATGATGTGGAAACAAGGCTAGCACACAAGTCCCTCCACTGACTTCTAGCACATGACCCAGAAAAGTCCTTAACTAAACTACAGCAGAGGCCTTCAGCTGCAGTCAGCAGATGCTGGGATAACTGGGACCCTCCTGATCACAATAGAAGGAGAGATTACGGACAGCAAGATGCTCTGCTGTAAAGGACACACAGTACGATTCCAGCATACATATGCAATGTGTAAGTGAAACCTCTGGAGGACATCCCAGTCTTTCCAAACTAGAAAGACACTGAAAAGCAGCAGCTACGACATGTCCCTGCCAACAGAAACACACGGCTAGGGAGGGCGTTTCTACCAGAATTAGCACCGCCGCCACAAGCACACACACAAAAAAAAAATCCCAAATAATCGAAAGATACCAGAAGACGCTGATAAATGCTGCTAATGTCACCTAAGAGAGGAGAGACCCTAGAAGTCAGAGGGTGGTTTAGCCCTTGTTTTGGCCCAGGAACGGGGCTGGTTTCTGTGCCGGCTGGTCAGCGATCCCTCCGCAGGCGGCTGGAGAAGGTCGAGGCTGGCTTTGCTGACAAGAAGGACGCAGCCCCGGCCCGGCTGCCCCCACGGAGCGCCGCCGGCTCCCATCGCGCTCCGCCCGCAGCCCCTGTCATTAAAGCAAGGCCCCGAGCTCGGCGGTGACAGAGGCCGCCACGGCAAGTCACCTCCCGCCCTGGCACCTGAGGGGCGGCGGCGGGGCCAGGCCCGGCCCGGGCCCCTCCACCCGCCCGGCAGCGCCCGCTCACCTTGCCCTGGCGG